>NC_086284.1:140886704-141044204 GCF_963924245.1 Chroicocephalus ridibundus | reverse complement strand
TGCAAGACCAAATAGTATGGTCATTTAAAAAAAATAATAATGAAGTGTGAGAAAACATTGACAAACACTTGGGTATAGCAGAAACTGAAAAATAAACCCCAAGCCATGACTGTATAAACACAATGCCAATTATGTGCAGCGTGCTGCAATTGTGAGTGTATCGATACGACACTGTGTAGGTGGGCAGGTGGTGCTACAATAAATGGCCTTTTCTAAAAGGAGCCCTGGGGAGTCCTTCTACACCACTGGAAAAGGTACTGACACTGCAAACTCACTGAAGCATGGGTCTGCGCAAGGGCTGGGTCTCTCTCAGACTTCAGGCAGTAGAGAAACGCAGGTTTTGGTGGTAGAAGAGTGGTACAGCAGAGTGTTTTAACTAGAGCCCTGGCAGCATCTGGCAGGGCCGCTGAGACCCCGGTATGAGCATTCCCACTTCCAGGCAGGGGAGCTGAGTAACAGAGCTGGGCACCGACCCCCCACGGGGTTCCACGGGCGCTTGTGTCAGCCCAGGAACCCAGGCTTGGGATGCGACTGCAACACTGGGCAGCTGGGTTCCCACCGGCACCCCCCACTTTCTCTGCACAATACCAGGCTGTCTGGGAGAGTCTGCCATATTCATGTATGCAGGTTTAATTTGTCATCCTAGCCAGACCGGGAAAACACGTCAAATGCAGAGTATCTGTTCCGCTGACGACATTTACGTTCGCGATGGGCGCAATTAGCTCCAGTGGGTCACGAACGCCCATTTTTCTTGGCTACCAGCCAGCAGCTGCTAGCTGCCAAATCATGTCCTCTCCTTGCTGTGAAACTGTCCTGCCTAATATAATGAAGCACCACAACCTTTCTCTGAAGCTGCATCTGCCAAAGACAGGCCATGAGGGATGGCTTTTCAAACTGACCCAGGAAAAAAAGGGACTGGATGAGATGCTGGCTGTTACTAGGGACAAAAATATTCACAGTGATGTGGATCGCATCAGCTAAAGCCAGAGTGAGATGTTATCGAAATCTCCCGAGTTATCTGGGTAACCTGTGTGCAACCCGAGCCGGGAGTTTGCTCCCTCAGCACGGTGAGTAACACCACGGTGAAACAGAGGACCGGGCACGGCCACACAGAAAAACTCTGCTGCAACGTCGCATGCCCTGTGGTGGCCAGACCGACCCTTCCCCGTGCTCGCCTTGTGTCCCGAGAGCCGGGGACTGTGGGACTGCCCCGGAAAAAGGAGCTGTGGTCAAGTTACCTGGCTTTCCCAAGTCTTAGTCGCCGGAGCTGAGCTTTCCTGTGCTTTACCCTCTGCCTCAGGCTGGCTTTTTTATGGAAGGGGAAAAACCGCAGCAAAAAAAAGTGCTGCTGCGTCCAAGGAAAGGGTTAAGGAAAGCAAGTAATTTTACCAACATTAGCCAGCTCTTGAATCAAGTTTCCTATTGTTGTATTTTTTTGAGAAGATTAGGTATAATTAGAATTCGGCATGGCACATGGAGGTGTGTGGGGGGGTGTCACATACCTTTTGATATCCTCAAGAAATAGAGTCCAGGGTTAGACAAGACGCATGGCTCAAAAAACTGGGGTTTGTGTTCATTCAGAGCCCTGATGACGGAGGAGGTCTCTGCTTCAGAGGAAGGCAACGGCCCTCCCTGCCTGTACCTAAGCCCAGCCGAGCACAGGAGGGTCCCTGCAGGGGCGCACGGCAGTTCCCTGCCAGCCCAGGCACCCACGTTTCCCTCCTCTGGAAACCAGGTTATAGGGAAAATGGTATGTATGTACCCGCCTGCGCTCCCATCGGCTGGGGGCTGCTGTCTGCTGGAGTCCTGCTCCTGGAGAGAAGGGAAGATTTAGTGTCCCAGCTTGCTTGGCCCAGAGGAGGAAGCCTCGGAAGCGAGAGACCGAGGCAAATGCCTTTGAAGACGCAATAAAATGTGAGCATAGCGGATTCTCTGGTGAGGAGATCCAGGACAGATAAGCAAGATTTCAGCATGCCTCACCTCATGGGGCTCTTCCTTTCCTTTTAGCAAAAGGTAAGGAGAAGGGCTTCTCTCTCTGTTGCCACCTTCCTGCTGCTGCTGCCAAAGCTCATTTTTTTTAAGTTAAGAATATGTACTTTCATTTAACCAGGTAAACGTTTTATATAGCTGGGGCTTGCACTTGTATTATCGGGGGCTTAGTGATTTCCTAATAGGGGAATTGGTTGTTTAACAATGGGAGCTGGACAAATTCCCCGGCCTTTCTTCCGACGTACCAACCTGGCAAAAGCTATCAGAAACTCAGATAAAGAAAATCCCCTGTTATTAGCTTAAGCGGGTTTTAGGTCCACTACAAGCATTCACCTGTTTGTGAGAGGGCAATGGCAACAAGTCACTTCAAGGGTCACGGCATTTTCAAATGGAAGAGCAGTTTGGAGGGTCTTGTAACAGAATACACTCATAATGCACTTGGTTGGTTGTTGGGGGTTTTTTTTGGTATAAGAAGCCTGTCTTTTTTTAATCTCTTCTGCTCAATTTCAAAATAGTATGTCCTTCTGAAAATAAGCCAGATTTTTTAAAAGCAGCTTCAGACTGGAGGGCTTAATGAGGCAATTTCCTTGCAGCCAGGCTTGGGGAAGGAAGGGTGGTGACATGCGGAACATAAGGCCTGAGCATCTGGAGCCAACTTCGTCTTGTTTCTGAATAGCCTTATATATATGTGATCATTTACACTGTTATAAAAACTTCTGATGGTCAGTACGATGCTTCATTTAATGTATGAAGAGGCGAAAATCTCTAGGTAATCCTATAGAGCAATGGGTCATTTCTGCCGTCTTCACTTTGTACATAAAACCAATGAAGGTGCCCAGACTGGAATCGTCAGTTTGCATAGACTTTATTTCAGGCGGGAACCCACAGGCCACTGATTTATTTTTTCTGTCACATGTTAGCTCTGGTCTACACTTACGTTTTGAACTTAAAATAATGTACCACTGAATTCTTTAAAATAAAGAACACTATGGTGAAATGACCAGCACGTTGCATTCAGCACGGAATAGCTGCCCAAAAAAGTGTTGCTATTTGCATACTAAAACTCAGTTTTTTATTAGTCTGAGTAACACATTCTGTTTAATTAGCGTTGTCTATGAAGCATCCATTGAGGAGCTGAAACTGCCTGGTCAGCACCAACCAAAAATGGTGAAACCTTTACTTTGCAGGTTGTCAAGTTCTACAATCAAAATCTAGTAGTAAGGGGGAAAAAAAAAAAAAAAGAAACCCCACCGCCAGGTTCATGAGGGAACCTCAATTATGTTATGCAGCAAAACCATCTGGAACACACCAGCCAATGCAGCCCAAACTCTCCAATACCGATGATGGAATTAACAAATTCGTCCACCCGAGGGTTGCGGCTGCGCGTTTGTTAATCCTGGCTCCGCGCACTACCCCATCAGCCAGCCATCCTCCTTGGCTGAAGACCAGGCACAGGCCGGCGGCACCGCTTTCTGCCGAGGTGTTCGGGTCGCATGACGGGTTCTTACCGCGGCGGTAGCTGCGGGGCAACAGACGACACGCGGCACGGCACAACGTCAGAGTGCTGCAGGCAGATTTGAGCAACGCGCTTCACACCGGATGAGATGCCCACTAAACCTGTCAACGGCTTTCTTAATAAACTGGAACTGGCGGAGGTAGTATACACCTGGCCAATGCGCCGTGCTCGCACTCTATGACACGAAAACTCCTAAAATCACATATGCTGTGCACTTGAACCACTGTCTCGGTCCACTTTAAGACGTGCGAAGTACACCAGCTGGGTGGTAACCTCACAGGTGAAAGGAAAATAAAAAAAGAATTTATTATGAGTATCTCACCAGCCCAATTGTCACAGTGTGAGACAGCAAGTGGCTTATTTTATAGACGGGGCTACCACTTCTGCTTGCTTTACTGGAACTTTCTGTCAATCCAAAGTTTGTGACACAATATAAAAAATACAAAAAACCTATAAGGACAAACAGCCCGGCCTTCCCATGACGCAGTGTTTTTAACTTCTCCAAGTTTCATGTGGATTTGCTGCATGTTTACATATTTTACTGGTGGAGTTTCGTTTTGCAAGCTCCGGATAGCACTGACAAGAGAAAACTAAAGCTTTAAAAAACATATAAAGGGAAAAAAATATGAATTGCACTATTTTCAGCACATCTTCTTTGAAAGAACACTACAATATGCTGAAGTCATGGGCCTAGATTTTGCAATACAGTGACCGGGCTATTCCTTCAGAATATTGTAGTGTTGCCTGTGTTGATTTTATAAAAAAGTTTTTAAGTATGTGTCACATGGATCAACTTCCCCATTCTTCTATACGGTCTAGTAGTTTTAATGATTAAAATAGTTCAGGTACTTTCCATTCCATAGTTTTATTTTTACTTCAGCATGTACAGAACTAAAAAGGCAATTAACTTTTGGGTTTCTTTTTTTTTTTTCTGAACCTTTTTCATCCCTGGGTGATTTTACTAGCACACTTGAAATGCATTCGAAGGAAAAGAAATGCTTTTCTATGTCCGATGAGGAGTATCCTCGTGGCTTTGATGGAAATGCTGGCATGAAAATGACTGGAAGGAGGAATCAGCAGTGCTATGGCAGCAGGATCTACTTATTCGAGCCAATAATGATTGAGGATTTCTATTTCCATTCATTATAATCTTGAAGGTAAGCACAAGCACTAGGAAAGATCCTGCAGAATATTATATGTAGTTTATTTTCTTGAACTTTTCAACACCTCTGTAATATATATGCCCTATACTGCCCCCCAGCTTCCAGTTTTAAACCTATGTTTATAGCACATTGGCAAGCTATTAGGGGAGGCATCCCGCTCAACTCAACCAACAGGCTCTCGCTTTGTGCTGCTCATTACTGGGATTTTCAGTCCTGACTGCTCCGAGCTCCAGGACTACCTCATCGTGACCCACGCAGCCTGTTGCCCAAGCTTTACTGAGTTAAACAGGTGCAAGACATCCTCTCCATCTTCCAAGATCATGACTGGACTGATAAATCAAAAAAAAAAAAGGGGGGGGGGGAGGGACAAAAAGGCGGGGGGGGAGAGTATCGAAAAAAACATTTTATAGGTGTTATTACTAACTGGGCTTGGGTTTCTGCCATAGAATTTATCTAGCCATTTTCAAGTCTTCCTTGGCACCCCATCCAAACTGAAGCTGATAGATGGTACCTTTCTGATGACAACGGTCTCTGCATCAGATCCCGCAGCAACCGAGTAGCAGTTCACCACCTTTTCCATAAAGAAAAAGATCACTCCTGTCAAACGCTGATAGTGGAGGGCTATCACAAGAACGTAAACTATTTCAGCCATGCATCGTTTCTCTCTGTCTCCACTTTGAATCAATTCAGAACTTCTGTGACCATAAGGGGACTTTGTCTGCCTCCTGATTGCACCTACTCCCACGATGACAACCGCTCTAAAACAGATTTAAAGCACCAGAATTAATTTCACAGCCAGGCAGGGCTGAGAAGCGATCCACACTGGATCCACACTGGTCAGGTAACACCCAGGACTGACGGACCGTGTGGTCCTTGTGCCAGCAACCACCACGGCTTCGCCGCTCCCTGACGCTGGCAGGCAGGGAGGCATGCCCTGCAGAAGTGATGAACTTAGCTCTGGTCTCTTCCATGGTGCCTCAGGACATAGCGCTTTTTGTATCGTGATTTTTAGATTCCCCTTTTGCATCTCAGTTTTGGTCTTGCCTTCGAGAAGAAATAAGAAAGCTTAGCCTAGCGAGCTTCCTAACGGGTACATGGAAACTGGTCTGAGCCTTGCAGTTGCCCAGCTTTTGCCCATCCAAGATGCCACTCATTCGGGAATACCAATACCCAGGGAAAACGCATTATGGTGGCATTTAAGGAAGAAATCAAGGACTGCAAAACTACTGCTTAACAAAGTTCCATTTTAATTCTGTTAAATTTAAATACCGCTTAACCATTGACAAGATCTCAGCTTTCCGGTGAGGTGCTGTGCATCAGCAACCACAGAACACCTAAAGGTCGGCACCAGCCAAAGCCTGATCCAGCTGAACAGCTTTGACCAGAGCAGTGAGAAACGACTGAAGAGAAGGCGACACCATCCCCGAGCCCCTAGCTGGGACGCGTGGACATCCAGCTGCCAAGAGCAGAGCGTGGTAACCCAGCGGAGGTGGGCAGGGATGGGCACGCCTGCCCTCCCACCACAGCCCGAGCTGCGCCCAGCTCAGGCCAAGGGCATGGCACAGCCATGAAATCCTCTGCAACGCCACTGCTGAGGACAATCCCGCTCAGTGACCGAGTGGGACATTTCTCAAGGGCTTTCAAAAGCCAAACTGCAACCCTACTCTCCTTTACAACCAGCAGCAGCAGAATAACAGTACAGCTGTTGTTATACATAACATATGCATACAAATGATGCAAAACACCGAGCTATAACTCTACCGGATACTTCTTGCTGCTCCTGCATTTCCTGACCAGACTTAGGAGCCTGGATCTAAACCCTGGGTTTCTTCGCTGAGCGCTCAAAGTCCCAAAGCTGGGAACGCTGCAAAAGCCTTCTGGCATTGTTGTGTTCAAGGGTGGCTGGTTTTCCACATATACATTAATTACTTCACAAAATTACTTCACAAATAACTGTTAACGCCCCCGATCTCTTCCTCTTTCTTAAAACTAATTGCAAAAGGGAAACCAGGAAACCAGGACTGTTTTTAGGTGCAGGACCTGGTATCATAAATGGGAAGGATGCTGGAGATATGTGAAGTGACAATACCGCTCACCGGTCATGTATACATTGCTTGGATAATCTAAGAAAGCAGCAATCACACATGCATTAAAGAGTCAGGATTTACATAAATTCCAGCATGGAACGTGTCATCTGCACTCCTAAACACAAAAGACGGCTGGATTCCTCCGCTGGTTCACATTTAAGCCCCAATTCAAACCTCTCCAAAGCACATGCTTCATTGTTGACATAAACAGGGATTCCTTCCCAAAGCGGGGCCTTCGTGTGCCGAGCGCTGGCCTTTAGCTTGCCGACGTTCTCCAAAACAAGAGCCTGAAAAGCTGCTGTGGGAATATCATGCCCATTTACTACATTTACTGTATCTCAGTGATCTCACATCTAATGGACACAGTTTAAAAACAGAAATATTTTCCCTCCTAAATGTGTCTATTTTTGCTACTGTAACAGAGAGCATCAATTACAGATAAGTGTCTATGTCTTTGTTTTTCTATCTGCAAGTACAGAAAATAGTAATTTGCTGTTCCAAAGGGCGTCTCGCTTTAAAAAAACAAATTAAAATCTTATCTATGCCAGAATTTCTCCACTTACTATTGCTACAATATCGTAATAATGCAATATATAAGATGACTAACATTAAGCATCTGAAAGATGGCATGTTTTTCTCTGCAATTTTTCGGTCTTTTCAGCACTTTCAACAGTGTACTTTCTAGATTCAGTTCCACTGTTTGCTTCAACAGTCAGTCTGTTGGTTTCCTGTTGCTCATGTGGGTATTTCTCATAGCAACAGGAGAGAACAATGTTTTCAGAGCTGGAAAAAGTGACAGTAAAGCCAAAACACTGGCAGGGCAATCCAGGGCCAGATGCCATGCTCGAAATTCTACTCCCTGCTTTAACGTGACTTGGGATTTCAAGTTGATCACCTCTCTCTAACAGGTATACTTTGCAAATGTGAAAAGCTGTGAACTTACCTTGCCGTAAAAAAATGCCACCAGCGTTAACTGAAAAAGGGGATTTAAAAAAAAAAGCTGCAACAACCCGGCTACGTTCTAGAAAGCTGGATGAGCTGAGCAAGGATCCCCCGCCGGAGATCGGGGGCAAGGCTCGGACTGGACTATCTACGGCCAGCCCGTGAGCTCCTCCGGCAGCGATGCTGGGGCTGTGGAGCCGGTGCCTCGGGGGGCCTGGCTTCCTCGGCGTGCTGGCCGAGGCTGTATTTATGAATGGATCTGACGGAACTCCGCCATGAGCCCGCGGTGTAACTGCATCACCCCATTGTTGCTACACACGCACAGCACTCACTGGGGAACAAAAAGCTGAATGAAGCGGAGCAGCTGCCAACTCAGGCAAAGACAACTTAGGAAACTATCTCATTCTTCCTTTCTTTTGGAGGCTATTTTGTCTGTTGTTTCCTTGCATACAAAATGTGGTCTGCAACAAATAAGGCAGGATAAGATACAGCGAGTCCTGTTACTCGGTTCCAAAACCACAGGCCCTAAGCACTACAAAAGAGGGGATAAATGGTGTATGTGCTGTAGGGACAATGTTCAAATGCTATCCATTCAAGATAGAATTCCATGATTTTATACTGCGGCTCAACAGAAACTGAATTCTTCAGTGTGGTGGTTCTGAACGTTGTTTCTGTGCAGAAATTTGCAGGGATCTTTATGAAGGGGCTTTTCAGACCTTGGGGGGAAAAAAAAAATCGCAGCACTGACACATGTAGCACATTTAGGTGGAGATATTTTAAATGCCATTTATTATGGATCCAGTCTTCAAAACAGCCCGACTCCACGTTTTCAAGGGCCCACAGCCAACTGTTTCGACAAGACTTTAAGAAAAGCATGGTTCCTTTTTTTCTTTCTACCTCAGGCCCTTAAATATGCTTTGGATTTTCAAAACAACTCAATACACAACAGTTCCCATCTGGGAACAGACTTTTAAAAAGGACTTGTGCCCACGTACAAACCTACATGTCAGCTCTGCCTGAAAACCTTTTACCTGATGCTGATGCTGGGGAAGACAAATCCTTTTGTCATCTGGATGCAACCGTGAGAGCTGGGCTCTAGGAAGAAGATTCTCCTTACGTGCACATACAATCCTCACTACTGCGCAGAGTGAACCTGGCTAGCCCTTCTGGCGGCTACGGTGCTGCAGAGTTCATTACACAAACAGCTATTAACCAGCTTAATTTGGGATCTAACCTTGCTAGCTTTTGCCAATGATGTAAGCCTGAACACATTTTTAATATGGGATAATCATTTCTATGTTTCAGTGCACTCAGCCTCATAGAAAGAGGTTGGAAGGGACCTCTGGAGGTCACCTAACACAACCTTCTGCTCAGAGTAGGGTTACCTTTAAAACTTAATTGCGTGCCCAATTCTCACTGAATATAGCCTACAAAATTCTGGCCCAAGGTGCTTTGTAACAGGTAAAGACCTCACCTACCCACACCTGCAGTAGTTTCTTGAGCTCCTCAGAAACCTTAATGTATTTCTCCTCCACAAGAAGATCCGGGGTACCAGGGAATGGAAGGGCTCAGGACAGACTCAAGGGAGATGCAAGCAGTAGCCAGGCCAGGGCATGCACGCCCCACACGATCTGTGAGAAGGCTCCCAGGCATGGCCAGAGAGACGGTTTCCAGACGCAGGGCCAGCGAGCTGACACACTGAGCTGACGGCTGCTCCTCCAGGAGGTGAGGAGATAGATTTGCCCCAGACAGGCCTGTGGCAAAGCAGAATACGGACCGCAAGGTCTTAAAATGTGCCCTACTTCTTCAGCTATCCTTCCTCACATCCCGTAATTGTACACGGCGGGGATGTTCGCATCCTCCTCTGAAGCATCTGGCTCCACCGGGGACAGGATACTGCGCACACTGGAGTGCTGGTCTGGGATGCTGTGGAAATTCCTGACTTCCCGAGCTGTTTATTTTTCCATTGCAATGACCCACCAAGAGATGCACAGAGAGCTCGGCGCGCTTCCTGTGAGTAGGTCTGTTAACTCTTTGCACACCAGCCTCTCCTCTCCTCTTCAAGAAACGGCAAAGGATATATTCCCACCCTCCGGCAGCAAAACGGCTTGGACGTCCCCATCCTGCAGAGCTCTGTGAAGCTGTGTGGGACTAGCTCTTGACGACTCTTTGGGACAATAACGGTCAGAAAAGGCAATTCAGAAATACCACGCAGAGTGACTTTCACTACCCATAAGGCTGCTGAGCTTCTCCAATTCTCCAAGAGTAGCTCCCTGGTGTTTATTTTGGTAGGTGGAAGGAGTAATGAAACCGAGGTTTGCACGGCCGCGTTGTCACTGTCTCTTCAGACTGCGATTCAACCTTCACCAAACGGCCCAGGGCAGCTATTTATCAAAAATAACTGTTATGCCTAGAATGATACTGGCAGGATGCCTTGTACCATCATCTTGTCTGAAGTCTGGAGCGCTGCTATGGATTCACACAAGGAGAGCTGACACCAATGTGTTTTTGAAAGAAACACTCATGTGTTGGTTGTCTGCTTACCCAACAGCTGGGTTCTAAATTAAATGCTGTTTACTAATAACATATTTTTGGTCTCATTCTTAATGAAACATCCATTAAAAACATTATAGCACTAAATGCCAAACTCTAGTCTCAGTTACACCACTGTAAATCTAAAATAACTCCACTGACTTCAGCCTCTTGGTTTATGCTGCTATTTCCTAGCAAACAGATAGCACCCTCAAATTATCATTATAAAACAGTAAAAGTTCAGAAGAGCTCATTGCAGTTAAGCTGCATCAGGATTTCATTATCATTCTCTATTTTAATACCCTTGTATCTCTGAAGCTGAAATTTTTCATGCTTCACCTCAGACAGTGACATTTTTTGGAAAGCCAATGAGAAAGTCCCATCATTTCTTTCCATGCTAAGCAATCATGCGCTCCTAAAAAAAAAAAAAGACGCAGAAGCACCCCAGGACCCTCTGGACCTCATCTCTATGCTGTTTCCTGTGGGCTACCAGGAGGCACGGAGCGGGGGCAAAAAGTTTTCTCTCTGCAGAGCGGTAATTTCTGTGAATTCCCTCCTTTTGCACCGCACGATGCTCCTGAAGCCTAGGAGCTCTCGTTTCGTCCTCTTCCCCAACCTCCCCTTTCAAAACAAAATCATTCACACAGTGATGATGAATTAATTGTGTTGCTGCAGGAAGAGCTCTCAGGCATCAGAAATTAGGAAGTGAGAGAACTGAAGCTGTTCATTCAACTTCAATTAAGTCCCAGCGTAAAATATGTTACAATAGTCTTTACTCTTCATGAACACAGCCTTGGGCTAACTCTTACACAATCCAGCCAGTACATTTTTTCCAACAATACATTTTACAGATGAGGCTGGTATTAGTACCTATTGCTAAGACTGCCTGATACTTCTCTGAGACCTTCTTTTCAGTTGCTTATCTCTCTCTCAAGCTTTAACATGTGAGATGAAATTTTCCAGTCCTGGGCCCTGGCTCCAACCCACAAGTCACGGGGAAAGCATCTACCAAAATATTTCTCCTGTTTCCAAACAGCTGGCTAATGAAAAATACATTATTTTGCCCAAGTTAAAAATTATGGCCACCTTTGGTTGGGCTGAGACTTCAAAGCTTGCAGAGGGCAGACTTTTGAGTTACAGCCACCTCTGTCACAACAACAGGAACATCTTGAAAAAATGAAAGCACCTCTAACCTCTGCAAAGACTTAAAATTTTTTAGTGATTAAATTATCCAGAAGCACCTTTTGTCCCAAGCATGCCCGGCGTCGGGGGTTGTGAGACTCTCTCCTGAGCGGTCTGTGCTGTGGTGGGCTGAGACCAGGAGCAAAGGGAAGACAGCTTGTCTCTACCCAGTGCCGACAGACTCTTGGAGAGGATGTCACCAGTAAAATGTTAAGAGTTCTTATGTTATTTGGGAAGAGTGATTTTTGGTTTTGCTTTTTTTTTTTTTTTTTCCCCAGAGGCATATATGGTCAGCCAAATTTGGTAAGATTTTCACCAGGATGGCAAAAAGCAGATTTCTGACAAAAAAAAATCTGCTAAATTTCAAAGAAAAGGCACAAAGAAATTTTCAATGCAAAACCCACCTTTTTTTCTTCTGACCACTCAAGAACTACTAAGCTGTTTTGGCAGGTATTTTCCCTCAGAATAAAACAATCGGGACAGAAACATTCAGCACGAGAGATAAAGTTTGTCTAATCTGCAAGATGCTGCGAAAAGGCCTCATACTAAGGAGTGCTGAGATGCCTGGGAAAGCTTCAAGTATCTCCTATAATAAAGAACATGAGCTTTAAGTGTGTATCAATAAATACCAAATGAAGAGAACCGAGAAAAAACTCCCAAGAGAGGAAGTCAATTAACATGGGCTCTACCAGACCAAGGAGAAAGAAAATTCCACCGGAAAGACACCCTACTGTGACTTTTCTTCTGCCATAGAATCACAGAATGCGTTCGCTTGGAAGGAACCTTTAAAGGTCACCTAGTCCAACCCCCCTGCAGTAAGCAGGGACAACTTTAACTAGATCAGATTGCTCAGAGCCTCATCAAGCCTGGCCTTGACAAGCCTTTACCAACATCCCCGGTACGCGAACCGAGCATGGGAAGAGTCAGCTGGGATCCTGATTCAAGCAGGGCTTCACAGCTGAAGCAGCAAAGCACTCGCCAGCAACCAGCAACAAAGACATGGAGAGATGCAGTAGGAAAACACGTGGGTGTGATTTCCCCCGTAAGGAGCATCTATGCAAGCGAGCAGCTGCATCTAGCTTTGTGAGATCTTCTGAACATGGCCCCATGCATGAAGCTGGCCAAGGAACAGATTACTGTGGCAAGGGCCGCATCAGGAAAGGATGCTCAAAATCTCTTTGCTAGCAAAAATGATAGGTGAAGGAGGGAAATGGTCTTCCCTGTGACCAGGGAATTGAGGCTAAGTATCTTGCAAGGTCCCAATGACATAACCCTTGTGGCTCACGTGTTGAGCTCACTTGCCCTCACCTAAGAGCTGAGTATTGTCAGCACCATGCTGTCACCGCAATGCAAACCTGCCCATGCCAAAAGAGAGCGAGGAGGGATAAGACCCTTGTGACTGCACAGGGAAACTCTTAGAGAAGATGAAGAACTACCCTGAAAACCCTCTGGCATCTCCAGAAAGACAGAACCCAGGTACTTCATGGTTGATCAAAATCCACGAAACACCTCAAATACAGCAGCATGGGATACCTTCGCATTATCCTTCTGACAAGTGCTAAAATACTGTGGAAACAGTATCAGAAGTTTGTCTGGAGCTCACCAACATGGGGAACATGGTCTACTGATGGAAAGACTGCATCGTTCCCATTCTCATTTGTGTTCCCATTCCATACCCCACACTGTCGTTCCCTTGCTCTCATCGTTATCCTTGTCCTGCCGACTACCAAGTCAGTCCAGTGGGCTGCAATTTCTATAGCTGTAGTACAAGAAATTCACAGACAACGATGGTTACAGATACCCTTCTCATCCCCATCTCCCCCTATGGTCCTGCCCTATGCCACCGTGCACAGCTCTCTCAGCTGTTTGTGAGGCTGTTCTTGGACATCTATCAGCGAACTGACCCGACTTAGAAACCAAGCACGCTCCCCTGACCCCCCAACTCTGAAACCACAACAAGTGGTCCTTCCCCCTTCTTTAAGCTGGATCAGTTCCAGGATGGGTTCGAAACACAAGGATATGAACAGTTGTGTGGGCAGGCACGAGCAAAAACAAGCATGAAAATCATCAGCAGCGAAGCAGGAGCACCTTCATCTTGCATCATCGTATAACAAGGAAAATTGTAGCGGTGGGGCACCAAACTTTCAGACACCCCATGGAAGTTAAGACATGGAGTTAGACAAGAAGCTTTTAGTGGCTAGCACCCTTTTCCTAATTCTGTGGACAGCCTTGGCTGAAGACAGCACCTTTGCTGACAAGACGTTAGTCTCTCCCTAAATCCTCCACCTGGTTTCTAACGTCCCTCTCACATCTGCCCACTTGTCTTAAGAGTCCTCCCAGATGTTTTGCTGGAAGCAGCATCCAAAACTCATCATGTTACATCCAGTCAGACAAACATCCAAGGAGAAAATTTCATTCAGCCAATATCAGCACCAGTAACGGATAGTTCTTATTATCCGCATAAATGAAGTAAACTTAATGGCTTTACCCAGTCTAAATGTAACAACTGCACAAATAAGCTTTGTGCAATACCTGCACCAGGCCATGCAGCCTGACTTGTTATATAGGATTATTCTTCTTGCACGTTCTTGCTGCTTACTGTAATGCATCACCACTGTTTCTGCACACTTATAAAAACAGACACAAAAGAGCAACTACCTGTGTAAAATTTTCATCTACGCTAAATAAATGTATGTTAAATTTCTGCAGCTGCTTGATTTACATTATAAGCATTCAGAATTGGAAATACTCCTTTTTCTGTGCAAAACTCAGTTCCAATAAAAAAGAAATGGGAAGCCCCAGAACTGCACTTGAAAATTAGGACCAATATGACTGAAAGAAAAAAAGAAATAGCTAAATTCTTTCCTTTTTGTTGAACTGGACTATTCCTTTTTAACCAAAACGTAGAACATTTGTTGGAAAAAACAAACATTCTTTTGACAATGTTATCACAGACCTTATGCGCGGTGTATATTTACTGTGCGAAGCAAAAGCAATAAAAGGATTTATATAGTTAGCACACGTTAAGGATGATGCACTGGAAACTGATACTTTTATGGTAAAAAAAAAAAACCAAACATGAGCTTATTAGTGGCCTGCATTTCAGAAAGCCTCACTCATTTTCTTTCCTTTTGAGTGGATTTCATCATGGCAGAACACGTCAGCTTCACAAGAGATGAAACTCCTGTTTAACCACAGACCAAGCAGTTTGGATTTGCAGGAGCGTAAGCTCTCCCCGCAGCGTCCCACCAGCACAGGGATGCAGCGGGAGAGGCACCAGCCCTGGGGGAAGGCACCCTGAGTGCTCCTTTCAGCCCTCCCAGCTTTCTGCTGAGACTGCCGAGCACAGCTGCCAGGTTTGGGTTTTTCTGACGTCCCCACTAGAAGCCAACCCCTGATCAGCAAACTCGCTTTTGAGTGAGCTTGAGCCCCACTGAACTGCCATCAGATTCACCGCTCCTACGGCCGACAGGACTGTCTGAGAAGCCAAGAAATGCCCTTGGTGGGATGAGCTTAGTGAAAACCCAAACAGCCAGGGTTGCGCCTGCCTCACATTGTGCCAGTGCCGGAGGATTAGCTCATTACTCACTTCCTCCAAGTGAAGGATTTTTAAATGACACCTCAGTGAGGACCCCAAGAGCAGTTTCACGGTTGTGAACACAGGACCAGTGCACATACTGGTTTACCTTACACCCCAGGGGATGCTGTCTGCCTGCTCGCCCCGTCGCCCCGGGGCAGCACCCAAGGTGGCTCCCCCCTATAACAAGCCTGACCATCAGCCACAGAAGGCAGAGCAGGCTCTCCCCACCGAGCTGCTGAACAAGGCGTGAATGAAAATTGATCCCAGGGGAGGCCAAGGAGCTTTGGACATCCAAAGCACTGCAAGCAAGGTGCCATCTCCACAGCTGCAACCCACTTGCTCCGGGAGCTTCCCCCCACTTTGCTCCACTGGGCTTTCAGGATAAAGCTGGGCTTGATAGCGCGGCTCTCCACTGCACCCTCAGAGGTGAAAGGAAAAGAGGAATGCGGGACACTCACCACATCTATGTTTGTGATCTTGGCCAGGAGGTCCGTGAACCTGTCCCCGTCATTGAGCTGAAGGCCACAGATGGCTGCTCCCACACTTCCAGTTGCTATCATTGACGGTGGGTACAGGGCAAAGTTAAAATCTGCAAGAACAGATCTCGGAATTAGTCCAAGTCCAGACCAGAAAAGCTGCAAAACATCAGAGGCAGGCAACATAAAAAAAACCACACCCAAGAATAAAAAACAGGGAAGTAGAAGAAAGGGAAAAGTGCCACTCTTTTTGGTCCAGCAGAGCTCATTAGTCACACTGCTCATCACAAGCGGTCAAAGGAAGGGTAACAGATCTGCAAATTAAAATGGAAATGTGGTTCGGTCTTTTATTTTCACTGATGCATAAAGTAAACCTGGACAATTTTTAATAGTCTTTCCTTAGTTTTAAAGAAAAGGAAAGAGAAGAAGGAGGCCTTCTGTAATTTATGTCAGAAATTTGGGTCTCAGTCACATTAGAGCTCTCTGTGTAACTGGAAAACTAACTGGAATACGGTATCACAAAGGACCAAACTGAGATTTTTAGTCACGTCAATGTTTAAAGACTTAATTAACGCGAGCATTTAAAGACCTGTCTGGGAAAGAGATTTTAATTAACAATTCATCTTTATCACCTTTGCAATTAGGAAGCAAGAACACTTACAGCCCACAGCTACATAATCAAAGAAAAAACAAAGATCACATTTGTCATTACTACTATTTCTTACTAAACAAGTTCAAAATACATTTAAAAACTTCCTCTCACATATCTGCAGAGATCAGGAGAGAAATGAAAATAAAACCAAATGTTCTTGTGACCTTTATAAGGCCACTTTATGGTTTATGATACTGCCATCAGCACTGGCTTATTGGCATGTCTTACTAAATACCATTTCAAGGAGATTTTCTTGGTTACCGATAGCTCCCTAAAATTAAACTTAGTTTGCAAGTTGTTTGGTTCAACAATAACTCATTAACAAACCCATCTCTACCAGTTTTCAGTCGGGGGGACTGAAGGAGCAGGAAGAGGCAACTCAAGTAATATTTAATATGAAATAAACTGCCATCAATATATTCAGCCTTTTTATAGAAACAGATTGTTACAGAAAACTGCCCTTCTGTTACGGGCAGATCCCAAGCCTTCTCTCTTCAGCTAGCACAAATTCCGTAACCCTCTTGATGCCTGCGTAACCACTCAAGTTTTACACACATGAAGAGTTGTTCTCGGCCTCCCAGACTCTGAGCTGGCAGATACTGCAACAGCTGTGGAGACGGTATGTTCTTCTCCAGCATGGAATATGTCCCTGGGACCCATGAGGAATGAAGCAGCCAGGTAAGAATGGGACTCAGGTCATAATGATCATCTAGACGGACCAGAGAGGAAATGTTAGAGGAGGGGAGAGAAAAGGAGGAGCTGAAGCCCTCCTGCCCCATCCCCTGGAAGTGTTCAAGGCCAGGCTGGATGGGGCTTTGAGCAGCCTGGTCGAGTGGGAGGTGTCTCTGCCCATGGCAGGGGCGTTGGAACTAGGTGATCTTTAAGGTCCCTTCCAACCCAAACCGTTCTACAGTTCTATGATTCTATGACTCTATGAAACCCTGACATGCATTTACCTGTCTCATGAAGCCACTGGGAAATGACCACCTGCAAGCCCACCATTGCATGCTGCTGAAGCCCACTGTCCTTCCTACCAGGGGAGCCCAGCAGACATCACGCTCTGACAAACACTTCTGAAGTAGCAAGTTGTCGCCGACAGAAGCAATGAATATGGACTGCCGTTATTATAAAAATAATAATTATGCACTACTGTAATAGTAAGAACCCACTGTACATAGGAAAGTTGATGATCTTGGAAATAAAGTTATATTGCCCCCACTAATGAGTGCATCAGTAGGAGGGCCCTGATCTTATCTACTTATCAGTGTGGGGGACAGCCCTGACGATGCTGATCTTGGCACACGCCAAGGTAACAGGAATTGCGCTCCCACTATCAAAATCACTTCCATGTTTACCTTATGTGGATTTACACACACAAGGCAAGGGCTAGCCCCATCCAGCCTGTAAACGGATGACCAGGGAAAACAGATAACGCTACCTGATACATGGCACGTGCACTCCCCACAAAGCCTGCCCTGTACCCAGTGCCTCAGCCTGTGGTTGCACTTGCCATCAGGCCATAAATACAGAGGGATTTTAAGCCCTCGAAACGGTCCTCATTTTATGCCATTTTGCTGGCATGGGGGGGTGGGGTGGTGTGCCCAGCCCTCAGCTCTGGGTGACTGCTGTAGCAGCTCGTTCCTGTGGGTTCACCTGGTAGCTAGTGGCTCCACGGAAAAAGTGTGATTGACAGGCCACCAGTTTACAAAGTCTGATACGAAAAGCAGGAATGGTTAAAGAACTCGGATAAAGAGAGGTTTTTATAAAGGCTGTACGTGTTTATGTCCAGAGTCTTGTCCTGGTCCATAGAGGAAACAACAAACGTGTGTAATATTTAAGAACGTTCAAACATTTATGGAAGAGGCCTAGCATCCCCAAAATCTGCTCTCATCTACATAGAGAAATTCATCAGCAATTGCATTAATTTCTTTAGAAAAGGGATAAATTAAAAAAGGCTACTACCCCAAAATCTCCATGGGACTGTTTCTCCTCTTGTGCACACTGCATTTGCTTGAGTTTGCAAACCCCATGTGCTTGCATTGGCATGAATGAGGCTGCACTTGGTTGGGATGCGACTCCCGCATTCCATCTTCGGACTTACCAAACCATCTCCTAGTTATGCACGGGCACTACGGATGGCAATGGACTTTACATAATTTACTCCTCTTTGTCCCGAGTTTCAAGGAAGACGTAGTAAAAAGATGATGTGAAACCTCTCAAACTCTGCTGGCGTTTGGACAGTCCCTGTGGAAGCTACAATGCAGTGGGTGAGAACGAAAACCTACCCACTCCCACCCCTCATTTGAGCCAGCAGCAGGGAAAAATGGACCCACTCGGAAGCCCGGATGGACCCACACCCTCATATCTGATCACTGAGTCCCCACAGATCAGCTTCACCCAGCCCCGAGCGGCTGGTGGGGAGGACCCACGGAAGAGTGAGCTCCTGCATCCCGCACCCAACGCTCAGCATCGCCCAGGCTTGACGGGCTGAGAGAAGGACACAGCTCCAGCCTGCCCCCAGAACTTCCTTGCCTCCTTCACATTATCCAAACGCCTGTTTTCTCGTGGCTGATTTTATATCTACTCCCAGAAACCGTCTTCCTAGGAAGCTGAATAAAGAGCCACAGTGCCCCTGCCAACTAGCACTGCTGTAGGTCTGCTTCCACGTGGGGTCACATGAGAACACTTCTATGCCCAATAACCTTGTTAGTTCCCTTAATGTCATTCATAATGCAAATGAGACAGCGAGCGAATGGCCAGAGGCCCGGAGTGACTAAAGCTCAGCATCCAGAAAGTCTTACATTGCCTCTAGCTCTAAACTAACTTCCCTCCATAACAAGCACCATAAACTTGGCTATCAAAGCTACACATGCCCAGTCTTTGTTGTACAACAGGCAGCGATTTGTATCACTGGGTTCTATTTTTAGCATATTAATTAACTACTGCAACTGGTGAGGCAAGTGTCTCCAACTGGAGAGTGTGGCGCCATTGTCTGAAGTCATCACCTCATCTCGCGCTATTGAAAATCATGGCAGTGACCCTCCTGCTGATATGAATTTAACCTGACATGCCCACAAAGGGGTGGGGGGTGGTGCACCAATTTTGTGCACATGGTTCTCCACATCACCCTGGACCCTATTAGTGTGGAAAGAGCTCATTGAAAGAAAAGAAGCCACATTGTGCTGGGCCACCTAGAGGGTTGAATAGAAAAGGCTGAGGAAAAGAGCAGGCAGTGGAATAAAGGCCGTAATTAACATATTTCCATATTCAAGCAAAGCAATAACTACGTGAAATGTTTGTCAAGGTGCAATGAAAGCATAAATATTAAGTACCGTATCTGAGGGGATGCAGAACCCCCCTCTGAGCCCCTGACATTCCATCGAGAAATTCGAAACAAGCTTTTTACGTGTTATTTTCAATTATAGAACTCTGTCCCTGCTTCCCTCATGATAACAAGCCAAGTTCTGCCATCCTCACTCAGTTTCCACCCAGGTAAAACTGCCCCCAGAACTAAGTTATATAAGCTTGCCCTGAGATTTAAAAAAAAATAAAAATAAAAAAGATAAAAGAGGGAGAGCGAGGACTTAAACATTCAACTCTAAAATATACGCTTTTACTTTAAATTCTTGTTGGAGATGATGAACCCTGAATTACAGAGGGAATGTTGCAAAAATCACTTCTTACTGGACACCTGAAGCAAAGCTATGGGTTAAATCCTTCTTTTGGACATATGTGCAACCTTGGTTATCAGGCACCCGGAGCCTGCACTGAAGACACGGGCTATGTCTCTAACTTTGTTGTGATTTATGCAATTCCATGGCAAAGTACGAAAGAGTCTTGTAAAAAGTCAGAGGAGTAGTGCAACAACGTGTGGTCTACGAGGAGGTGAACGCATGGACACCTCAAGGAAGAAACGGGTTGTTAAAAGGCAGGATTTGCTTTACCTTCTGTTCCCAGGCAATAAATACCAGAAACCATCCCATCCCCATTTCAGGATCACCTTTTTCCTAAAGGACCTTCAAAACAAGGGACCAGCCTTGCACAACCCCACTCTGACTTGAGTGTTGGCAATAAAAAAAGCCAATATAAGGAACAGTGCCCTTCGAAACCCAGCCACCTCTGGACCAGCCAGCCGGAGTCACCACGCAAGTTCAGGGTACCCCGAATCCGCATCCTGCTTTCAGACTGGAGCTCACACAGCCAGGGCGTGAACGTATGTACACGTCGAGGATGTTTTTCTGCCGGTGCGGCACACTGAAGTGATGATCAGGTTCTAGGACCCTGCACACCATGGCTGAGCTATTTTGCTGGCTCTCTCCTGATCCAGTGGACCTCACTACCTCCGAGCCAGGAAAATGCAAAGTTCACAGTCAGTCTAAAGCAGGAGGGAACCGGAGGCAGGAACCCAGAGAGGTACTGCAAGGGGAAGCCCTAACTCGCAGCCAATAAATGAAAACTGCCGGAAGGAAAAAAGCACTGACAAATATCCAGGCTGAATGTGCCCGGTGTGCCAAAGCCAGGTGGGAACTCTACCTTCTTACAATGACCCTTGTTACTGCTCTGGGCACAGGTTGTTTTTTTTGACAGCCAGTTTTCATCTCTATAATTTGACAGAAGTTTATTTAGAGAGTTCCAAACAGAGAATTGGAAACTGCTGTCTTGAGGAAAACAATGCTCTCACAGGGGACAAAAAAAAAGACCAATGAGAAGGAATGTTACCTCCATCAGGAGAACAGACTCATGACAGTAATCAACACCGGTTTATAAAATGATATAGATAATGGCCAAGTTTCACCCAGCCTCATTACTTCACCCAGCCAATGACTTTACTATGAGGACAAGCATGGATCTGTATTTTACCAGGCGAGTTTAAAAGAAAGGTCTAAGAGAAATAATGTAAGTAGTGAATTTCGTTCTTGCCTGTTTTGATCCAAATGCAATTCCAGCATCAGTGTGCTAGGTTTTTTTTCAAATACAGTTGCTTTTAACTGCATTGGCCATTTTTTTTCTCTTGGCTCTCATATTTCTGTAAGACACAGCAATTTTTCCCCATGTTAACTATTTCTGCTTTTAAAGGCAAAACCAGATGACTCTTCAGCCCTTCAAAAAAAGGCACGACAGTGCCAAGTACGACCAAACAAAAAACTGTCAAGCAAAATAGGTTGCAGACCTGCTTCTCTTCTTTGAGTAGGCAGAAGGGCAGACACCTAATTCTGTTCCTTGGCTACAGGCAGGAAGTATTTGGCCTTTATACAAGTGGGTCTAAAGTATCCTAAATGCTAATGCTAACATCACAACCATCCAAGTGAGGTAGAGACAAGGAAACGTGTTGATTAGTCTATGTAAAGTATATGACCACTCAGTATAATGTGCTTATTAGATGATCATGAACTCTATTTCTGAATAACTGTTCGCACTGATTATTATTTTCACTTGTTTTACACTTTCTGTAAGGAAGCCTAGCCAAGGATCAGGATTATGTTAGCACTTGAACCATTCAAAGGTCAGATCTGCAGCTGGTAGGAAGGACAACTTAGCCGGCAGCACAGGAATTACTCCAGCTTGTATCAGCAAAGTCTCTCTTCCTCCGTTTCCTTCCACCTCATCTTCCCAGATGTGATGGGTCCTACAACTTAAGGAGTGAGTCTGCTCATATGAAACATTCCCCAGGCCCTGCTTACTTGTTGATGGAGATTTCATAGTTCTTTTAACGTGATTTCGCTGGAGAACCCAATATATTGCTATGAGATGCCTCTCCCAGGAACAAGCAAGAGCCTTCTTTTTTACGGCAATACATTCATGTGTATTATCCTTTCTTCTGTCATGCAAGAAGTATTCATGCAACCACTGCCACTTTGCAACATGTATTTTATTTCTAAGAGATTAATCCACACAACAAAGCCTCTGTGGACTTCTTTTTTTCCCTCTGCAAAGAACAGGTCCTGAATAAACCTCATACCACGCGTTTATCCTCCGCAGGGACGGAGCCCAATAACTCTTACATTGGCTGAGAGGGGAAGGATGCACGGTAGACTTGCCCAGCAGGAGCCCCGAGGACCAAACATGCCTCTTGGTGTTACAAAGCATTCTGTGTGGTTACCCTCCAGATCACTACGGTTTATGGGCCTCATCTTGCAGTCTTTGCTCAGACAACACTCCCATTGACTTCCACAGAACTTATGTCTGAGTAAGGACCCAGGATTTGGCCCAGAAGTTAAAAAAAATCCTTCTCGCCTTTCAAATGTAGATGATTAATGCCCTAGAAACAGTGGGCAGAGGTTTGGCACACTCTACAAAACGGACTTACGGCTCAAATTTTCCTCCTCTTTCTTAGCCTCTTTGCAGACATAGGCTTTGGAAGCCACCGGTCTATGAGATGCTGCATTGTATCCATCACGGGAACATCTCACCTGCCATAGGACTCAGCTGAAGTACAGAAGAGACCATGCAAAGTGCTGAGTCTAGGGATCTACACAAGTTGCCTTCTGTCTCTGCCAAGTCTGCAAAGCTTTCTGCTTCCAAGTTCTGCATGCCACTAAAATCACACACCAAAAACCTTCTCACTGAGATTAGTCTCTCCATTACAGCGTGTGCAGAGATGCACAGCTCTTCTTTCTGAAAGCCTGACTTGAACAGCCTGTCCTCCCCAAAAACCCATTCTCCTTACAGGCTCTGACATAATAAGGGGTATCCTGTGCCAAACAGTGGCACGTATAGCTTCCAACAAGACAGCATAATGCAAGGAAGCAGCTGGGCATCTGTGACTCTCAACAGCCTGGAAGAGGAAGAAATGAAGGGCATGCTGAAGCCAAGGAAATAATGCATAGTCGTCTTCTGCTCTGCACACAGCTCTGTAACCGGTGCCCGCTCCCACTCCTCCAGGAGCAATGCCCTGGCTTGGAGCATGGCACATACAAGCAAACAGGCAAGCCCAGAGAAAATATTTCCAAATTGTGGAGTGCTGGGTGAAGAGACAAAGGAGGGAGGAAGGGTGCAAAGCAATGAACAGACAGAGGTGGGGTCAGAGCGGCAAAGCCACGGGATCCCAGAAAGAAGAAAGATGATCTCCATTGAGCTCACAGATAAACCCCCCTGCTGAAGAAGTGGTAAGTGTCAATTTTCCCAAGCTATGTTGTAACGACAAAGGGGTCCAGATGCAGCCTCTTGGTGCCTCTAAAATTCAGAAGACTCCTGAGGGAGATTTTCACTTACACAGGGAGCCACCAGTGGAATGAGAAAACAAATGACATCGTGACGGACTAGGCTACGCCAGTGCGCGCCAACCTATACCCTCTTACTGAGCAGCAAGTGAGGCAGCCTGAAGAAAGCTGGCCTACACGTGGGCAATTCCCAGGCAACAGATCATTAATGACGATACCTTGTTTGCACGGCCACGGCGCTGGAAGCACAGCCAGGGACGGGCTGCGGGCAGACACTACTTTTGGCCCCTTCCAGTGGAGAAGGAGGCTCCTGAAAGCTTTTTGAGTGCAGGGCACGGTAAAGAGGAAAACTTTTTATTCAGGGAATAAGGTTCCGTCTTGCTCAGCAGCTGTATGTTCAGATGGGACCAAGGGCAAAGAGGGATACATTCCAGTTTCAGTCATGCTCATGTGAATCATTAATCACCGCAAGGACTGGGGAGAGGCTGTGGATTTATACCCATGCAGCCTATTTCAGAAACTGGGCTTAAAATAAAGACAAAGAAACAGAGAGAGCTCCAAAACGATAAAATGTGATTGAGAGGAATATACAAAAGAACCAGGTGTCATCTCCTTTTGCATAGCGTTCAAATGGAGAAGGAGAACAGGGATGAGTATCAAAGTGATCCTACACATCCAGCACGACATCCAGAACTGTTAACGGATGCTTCCCTCTCCATTTGCCGACATGAAGTATTGCAGGACCGAGATCACAAGCAGCTCTGTAAAGCCAGGCAACACTCGGGAATTTCTGGTGTAACCCTTTTCCTGGGAAATTGAAATGGTGTGGCTGGCGAAGAGCTCCAGCTAGAGGAAAAAAGTTCCAAATATGCCAGATTTTGCATGATACACTAAAGAAGAAGAAAAGAAAGTACCTGAAAGCAGAGAAAACCGCATTGAGACGGAAATAAAAAGAGATTCATTGCTGTGCTCCAGACCCGAGCCAGCGAGGTCAGGTCTGGTAAAAGAGTCAAACTCAGGCTAAAAACACGCGTGGAGGGAGCAAGAGGCACCACGCGTCAAAGAAAGCCACATGCCTGCTGAAACAAGGCAAATGAGGAAATGAAACACCAGGCTTCACCCGAGCTGGCGGAGAGCAGAAGCTTTGAGGGAGAAAGGGAAAGAAGAAACACAGCAGCCGATGAGAACTCTGCAACAAATAGGACAAGAAAAGGAAATGACAACTGGATCTGGAAGGAAGTCTGATGAGAAGGGGCTTTTCTTCACCGAGGAGGGTAAGAACGACTTTGAGAAGAGTGGCAGTGAAAGGGAAATGGAGTAGTAGTAACATGACATTTCTATAGTGCAAAGAGGGGTAGCAGCCTGCTAGTACACTGAGAATGAGGTAGAAAACTGGGAATGGGGACTCGGGTAAGATCTCTGCTTTCAAAACTGCAAGGGGTCCTGGGTCCTCCTCAAAACTAAGTGCCAACACAGTGATTTCTGGAAAATGGGATGAGAAGAAAAGAAAATCTACAGCCAGCACCATGGTGTCCTGTCCTTCAGGAAGCTCCGTATGCAATTAATTATGTCTTTCCTTTACAAGAAAAGAAACCATGACTTCTTGCCTCTTTAAACTCTACATAAAGGACTCAAAAAGGTTCATGCATTGGAGACATACAACATGAGAAGCAGACCACGCAGGGGAAACACATGAGAGAAGTATTTTTGAAAAAGAAAAAAAAAGGAAGACCTGGGGAATTACAGGCCAGGAAGTCTCACCTCTGTGCCTGGCAAGATCATGGAGCAGATCCTCCTGGAAACTCTGCTAAGGCACATGGAAAATAAGAAGGTCATTGGTGACAGCCAACACTAATGGCAAATCGTGCCTGACAAATTTGCTGGCCTTCTATGACAGGGTTACAGCGTTGGCAAACAAGGGAAGAGCAGCTGACATCATCAACCTGGACTTGTGCAAAGCATCTGACACTGTCCCGCATGACATCCTTGTCTGTAAACTGGAGAGACATGGATTTGACGGATGGACCACTTGGTGGATAAAGAGTTGGCTGGATGGCGCACTTAAAGAGTTGCCGTCAACAGCTCGATGTCCAAGTGGAAACCAGTGACAAGCCGTGTTGCTCAGGGATCAGTATTGGGACCAGTACTATTTAACATCTTTGTTGACAACATGGATGTTAGGATTGAGCGCACTCTCAGCAAGTCTGCTGATGCAAGCAAGCTGTGTGGTGCAGTCGACGTGCTGGAAGGAGGGATGCCATCCAGAGGGACCTGGACAGGCTTGAGAGGTGGGCCCGTGCAAACCTCATGAAGTTCAACAACGCCAAGTGCAAGGTCCTGCACCTGGGTCGTGGCAATCCCAGGCACAAATACAGGTTGGGCAGAGAATGGATTGAGAGCTGCCCTGAGTAGAAGGACCTGGGGGTGCTGGTGGATGGGAAGGTCAACATGAGCCAGCAATGTGCACTTGCAGCCCAGAAAGTCAACCGCATCCTGGGCTGCATCAAAAGAAGCATGGCCAGCAGGTCGAGGGAGGTGATCCTGTCTCTCTACTCTGCTCTGGTGAGACCCCACCTGCAGTACTACATCCAGCTCTGGGGCCTCCAAGGAGAGAAGGACATGGACCTCCTGGAGCGGGTCCAGAGGAGAGCCACAAAGATGATCAGAGGGCTGGAGCACCTCTCCTGTGAAGACAGGCTGAGAGAGTTGGGGTTGTTCAGCCTGGAGAAGAGAAGGCTCCAGGGAGACCATATAGCGGCCTTACAGTATATGAAGGGGGCCTACAGGAAAGATGGGAAGCGACTCTTTATCAGGGAGTGTAGCCATAGGATGAGGGGTAACGGTTTTAAACTGAAAGAGGATAATTTAGATTAGATATTAGGAAAAAAATCCTTACTGTGAGCATGGTGAGGCACCAGCACAGGTTGCCCAGAGATGCTGTGGATGCCCCATCCCCGGAGGTGTTCGAGGACAGGTTGGATGGGACTTTGAGTAATCTGGTTTAGTGGGAGGTGTCCCTGCCCACGGTAGGGGGGTTGGAACTAGATGATCTTTGAGGTCCCTTCCAACCCAAACTGAATGATTCTATGATTCTAAGTGCATGACAGGGCTAAGGGCTGGAAAGGGCATGCTGTTTTTACCAGTAAATAGACTGGTAAAGCATGGAGATAACCATCAAAGAATTCATGGAGAAAGGGTGGAAAGAAGCCATGGACTTTGGAAGCTCCTTCATGGCCCACAGTCCAGCAATGTTTTGGTTACACAGAAAACTTCAAGGGCAAAGGATTACAGACCAAAATCTGAGCAGTTAAATGATAATGAAATCTACGTCACTCAAGAATATGTCTTCTTGGATAAAACAAAACAAAACAAAACACTCTTGTATGAGGTGAAAGCAACAAAAGAGAGGGAAGACTGGTTTGGTTTGGAAGACAACAAGCAGGTTATGTTGGAGGCTGATGGCTGACGGTGTTGTGAGGATCCAGAGAAACATCCATGGGAAAAAACATCTTTTTCAGAAGAAAAGGGTAGTGTGAACGAATCCTGGGTAAGGGGAGAAGGTAAAGAAAGAAGGGAAAGCTGCCAGAAAAGATTAATCCTAAAGTAAAAAGCTCATTATTCCAGAAATGTCTTGTGAATTACCAAGTGTGATCCTGCAGTCTTTGAACAATATTTCTACTGAGTCCTGTGGTCCTTCGCCTGAAAAGGATCACGCAGCAGTGGGAAAAGAAGGAAAAGCTTGAGCATCTTGGTAACCAGAAAGTCAATTACCCTAACACAGCCCATATAAAGTTCTCTAAAACAGATCGACTGAGGTAGCAAAAACTGGCCTACATTGTAAAAGCAGCCGCTACATCTCAAATAGCGAGAGGCAGGCATACCAGCAGACGTTCATACCCAAAAGCTGCATCTCGTCTTCCTTTCCCCTCTGCAAACATGTGGGCAGAACAGTTCCCATCACAAAGGGCTATGTCAAACTGTAGTGAATTCAAACTTTGAACCATGTACTACTTGATAACAACCCTGGAAAACACTGCATGATGTTTATCTGTTCCAGGTCTAGGTTCTAAGAAGCGTTCCAACCATTAACACTTTGTATGAAAATTACAGTACGCTTATTTTCTTAAAGTCAGTGGGGGAAAAAGAAAATACAAACCAGTGATTTGCAGACAGGTATAAATTAAAAGCCTCTCTTCCACAGAAGCAATTACTCTCATCTAAATTTTCAGAAACTGCATTCAGCCAAACATACGACGAAAGGGGGGTATAACAGTTCCCTATGAAACTCACTAGTTTCACTGCTTTCTTGGAGTGAAGTTAGAGAAAGAATCCAAATGTTAAAAAAAAAAAAGTCATTACTTTTTAAATTGTCATTCCCTATGCTTCAGCAATGTGGTAGTATCACATAGGTGTTAAAATGCAATTTTTACCTTTTATCCGGACAGTGTCCAGTCAATGAACATTTACGAACACATTAATTCAGTGCATTAGCCTGATATATTTTGTTGTGTTATGTGCCGTAACAGCTTCTAGTATTTTGGCTGCCCCACTTGTCCTTATGAACGATCTGTGGCCCTTTAAAAAAATTAGTGAATGGGCCAAGTAGAAAATTGTGTGGTCTGATCAAGCCTTACTGACTTCACTGCAAAAGCACCACACGCATTAGCAGGAGCTGGACTGCAAGTGCACTACAGCTCCCCATTGCAAAAATTCTGTTTACACCTAGTTTCAGGGCCTGACTCCTGATGCCCTCTGCAATCGGTCCCACTGGCTTCAGCCACATCCCCTAAGGATGGCGGGGATGGAAAGCTTTTGTACCAGCAGTGACTAATCTGCTCTTCCAACCACGGGACGAGCAGCAGGCCCACCCAGAGCACCTTGGCCTACCTGTGGCACAAAGGGCAATGAACGTTTGTGCATGCTTCCGGATCAGAAGCAACTTGTCTTTAGGTAGAGGCAACTTCCTTAGGATGTGTTCGATGAAATCGTGCGGGGTGACAGCTGCGAGGTTCCACTTCAACTTCCCCAGCACCACCAGCTCCCATTCCTGCAGGGGGGGACAGGGAGGGGAGAAGAAAAGCCGTAAGTGAGCCTGAAAAAACCTCACTTCGCTTATTTCTCCGATTGTAATTATATCACTGCTAAATTGGTTTTGTTCAAACATTTTTTTGCATATGCCCCTACTGCTTTGAAGTTGTTGACTTTATTCTTCTTTTTTTTTTTTTTTTTTTTAAACACTAGAAATGTCAAGCTCTACTGAAAATAATGAGACCTGGCAGCTCCTGCCAAGATTTTACTTTTTTTGTATCCAGTGCTGAATGCCCACCCAGAAAGTTTAGCCTGCAATTAGATATTGCCAAGGTCACTGTGGTCCTTTCCTAGTAACTTATTTTAAATGGCTATAGTCCTTACTTTATAGCCATTTAAAGCCCTAGGGATAACCATACATAAAAATAACCTAGATATACATTGTTTTTTTCAAAATTGGGGAAGTTAGCTTGATGGCATTCTCTCCCAAAACTGTCTTCAAAGCTCCTGCAGATAAATCTGATGGTGCTTAAACTACTCCAACACAGGCTTTGCAGGAAGGAAATGCACGTAATACAGCCAAGAAGTAGCCTGTGTGAATTATCCGCCAATAAATCACGTAGGATCCATTCCCACATTCTTTGCGCATCCAAAACTCCCAGTGAAATCAAAGAAAAGCTTGGGCGTGTATGTAACTACTGGCCATTCCCTGCAATGTGATTACATTTAGAAATGGTACCTACTCAACAGCCATGGGGTTCAAGCAGGGATAGACCCGCACACTTCAACATTTAAAAAAGTTCTGAATACCTTACAGTGCCCCGCAGAGTGAACAAAGCTCAGGCCTTGGACTCATTTCTGTCTCATGCATCAACTTTAGCTAT
Organism: Chroicocephalus ridibundus; assembly: GCF_963924245.1. NCBI lineage: Eukaryota > Metazoa > Chordata > Aves > Charadriiformes > Laridae > Chroicocephalus > Chroicocephalus ridibundus. The sequence continues at coordinate 141,015,013 of NC_086284.1, read as the reverse complement.
TAACTAAATTCCATGCACTGATTCTCGAGTTCTGATGATGCATGAGCCTGATGGAGCCCAGCGTGGCGGGGAGCCCCAGCTAAGCTTGTAGAGCTGGCAAGTCGAAAAAAATACGTCCTTTAATTTTGCAGCCGAGGAGACGTCAACCAGCGTTGCTGAGAAACCATAAACATGGACCCCACAATGCCATTTCTGCAGTCGTTTCTCTGAATAGATGCCCACTTTAACAGCAAGTTACTTTCCTACAGACATTCCTACTGGATTATGACAGAGCCCTCCATAGCTTGGAAAATCTCATGTTAACGTATGTGACCAGCCCCAGAAAATAGGTGTGGGATTTTTTTTTCTTTCTCAAGAAAACTTGTCAATGGCAATGGCGTTAACTAAGGACTGATCATCCCAACATTACTAATGGGACAGATTTTGATAGAGAGGAGTGCTCAATTTAGAGAACTGAATACAGGGAAGCACTTTAAACACATGCTTAAATCCACGTGGCACAAGGCAGGCACATCGTCCCACGTCTTCTTGCATGGGTGCCACGGCCACAGTCCCCTAACAGCCCGTACCACCAGCGGGACACCTCGTATCTGTGACAGCCATGGCAGGGTTAGCGGTGCAGAAGCATGAGCTCCCAACCCCTCCCCGGCGGGGATTCCCACTGCCTTCACCCAGTGATTCATAGGAGAAATTCTCCTGGGATGCGGGCTACGCGCGTTCACCAGGATCTGCGAGAACAACGCTGGCTGGCCGAGCGCGCATCTTGCTGAGAGGCTTAACACACTTGCCTAGCGCTCTGTACCATGAAGCGCTTTGCAAACGTCGATCACTCCATCCAGTTATTTTGATTTTTGTTTCTGCTTTCACTGTGGCCGAATCTGGACGCAGCAGAAGCGCTGCCACGAGAAGTACCGGACTTTTACTCGCGGTGACGTTCAGCCGACCTGAATTTTCATCTCGGTGCTAACCTACGGCGGGGGGTGGGGGAACCCCGTTGGCAGAAGCCACAGGAACAAGCCCGCACCTTCCCGGGGTACAAACCCAGCCACTCACCCGCTGGCGCCGGAGCCTGCCCCGCTGCCACCCGACAGCCCGCATCCCCCTGGCCTTCCGCTCGGAGGGGCACCCACCCCGCCCCGCGGCACCGCCAGCCGGCGGGAGGTGGCCCGGGGGTTGCGTGGTGGTGGGGGGGTTGCGTGGCCGGCGACCCCCCGGGACGGCTCCCCCCATCCCCCCCCGCCCGCCGCCCCCGCCGAGGGCCGAAGTGCCTCCCGCCCGGCGCCGCGTGTCTGCCGCTAGGTGGCGCCGCCGCCTCGCGCCGCCCGCCCCGCGCACGTGCGCCCGGCGAGGTCCCCAGCGGGGACACCCCGCACCCCCCGGGGGGACACGGCGGCGTGGGGCTGGGGGAAGGGGGGCGAGTGCGGGGCTCTGAATGCCACCCGGCGGAGGAACCAGCAGCGAGAGGGAGGTCCCTCCCCTCCCCGCGTGTTTGTGTGTCCCACCCGGCACCGGGCGCCTGCGGTTTCGGGTCTGAGTTTTTAAGACATTTTTGACAATTCGGAGAGGGCGCAGAAACCCGTGAAAAGCGTGATTTTTAAAAGGAGGGGGGTGTATGCGGGGGGTGGCAAAAGTGATGGCCCGCCCGTGCAAGAGAGGCAGAGTGAAGGAGGAGGCCGGCGGCCCCTGAGGTGACGGAGAGAAGGTGGAGGGGGGGCTGCTTACCAGCAGCTCTTGGGGTTTGATGGAATTGTCCGTATATATGCACAGCTTCTCGGCTGTGAGGGGGATTGTCTCTTTCAGCTTGGAGGCCAGGAACATGCACACCGTCCCCAGCAGTTGCAGATGGCACTTTCGAGTGGGCACCACAGCTAAAAATCGGTCCAAGTAATTCATGGCCAGAGGGAAAACTTCTTCTTCGCACTTCTGCTCTTCGCAGACCTGCAAGCGAGGAGCGTGGGGAGGGGAGGATAGGGTGGAGGGGTTGGTTTGGGGGGGGTGGGGTGGTGGTTAGAGGAAGAGAGAAAGAGACAAGAGGAAAAAATAAATAAATGAGTGATCCCACGAAATAGACCACTGCCTCCCTGCTATGGCTCCTGCTATTTTTGTTTCCCGGGGAGCTAAATTTTGGGGGAGGGGGAGATCTCTGGAGAGGCTGGGAAGGCTGTCAATCGGCTTTCACATTCCTTTAGTTCATTCAGTAAGAAATGAATTCAAGACACTGTGTGGGAGAGCCGAAAAGCCCCATCCAGCAGCAAGCGAGCAGCCTCCGACTTTTTTTTTTTTTTTTTGCGACCCAATTTTTTCCCTTTTTTTTTTTTCTATTTCGTCATATTTTCAAAAAATCGATAAAAATATCAAAACTTCTCCGGGGGTCCCGGTTTTGGTGCCGGTGGCATCCCGGGACGGTCCCCTATCGTTTCCGACAATTGCAAAAATTCCGCCGGGGGGTGTCCCCCAGCCCTGCGCCCCCGATCCGGCGTGGGGGGGGAAGGACGGCAGACACAGCGAGGGCGAGGTGGGGTGGGGAGAGCCCGAGCAGCCTGGATCCTTTTAGCAGGAGCGAGCGAAAAAATTACTTCAAAAATTTACCAAAAATCGGAGCAAGGGAGAAAAAGCACAAATCGCACATGAAAACCAAGCGGGGAGTCTGGTCTTTCCAACCCAGGGGATTTGGTCCGGGAAAGGTCCCCCCCAAAGGAGATACGAAGGGGCAAATGATGGGTGGTGGGGCCAGGGCAAGGCAAGCGAGACTGCGGGGATCTGGGCCCGCTGCCGCCCCGCCTGAAGTACGGGGGCGAAGGGGGGGTTCGCCGCCAGCTCGGGCTCCCCGACAGACCCCCGCCAGGCTGGGGGGAGCCGGGGGGGCAGTGGTGGGGTGCGTTTCTGAGACCCTTCTTGGGAAGGAGGGGGGAAGACGGTCTCGGCGCCTCCGAGCAGAGTTGCATGCAACGCAACATGGCGAAAAAAAGGCACGTCCTCACCACTGCATACGTGGGCATGAAATCCTCGCTGGGCAAAACGCGGGGGGCACCGGGCACCCCCCCGTCCCTCGCCCTGCCCCGGGCGCAGCTCCCTTTTCCCAGAAAAGCCTCAGCCTCAAGCGCTCCCGGCCGCTCGCAGCCGGAGGCGGCTTTTCTTTGCTTTTTAATTGCAAATGACTTTTCCAACTCCCCCCTACCCCGCTTCCTCCCCTCCTGCACCCCGCTTTGCCGCAGCCCCCCGGAAGGGGCGATTTCCACCGCGGGCTGTCGGTGCTCCCTGCGCCCCTTCCCCCATCGCACCGCACCGGGTGAGCTCCGGAGGGGGAGGAGAAGGAAGGGGGGGGAGAACAAGACAAGAAGAACCCCCACCGCGACCGGAGGGGCGAGAGGCTGCGGGGGGAGAGGGGCCGAGGCCAGGCGGAGGTGCTGCCCGCGGCGGGGAGCCCGCAGCCGGCCGCCCTGCCTCCCCCTGTCCCCGGGCGGCAGCGCTCCGAGGGGCCCGGGGAAGGCGCCGGGATACAAACCTCCAGCATCCAAGTGGCCACCATCCTCCTCATGAAGGGCTGGATGTCCTTCTGGACGCACTTGAAGTAGGAGCATTGGGGCAGATACCTCTCCTCTATGGTTAGTAAGTTGTGCAAAACGCGGTCATCGTAGAGCAAGTTTGGGTCAGGCAGAGCTCTCCTCATGGGATCCACCTCGCAGCACAGCAGCTCCATGTTTCCAAAGAGATCTCCCTTCTTTCTCTGATGGAAAAGTTTTTTTTTTTTTTTGGAGGGGGGGAAAAGGGGTGGGGAAAGGAGAGGGGTAAGGAAGGAGGGGTAGGTGGGTGGGAGGAAGACGGCAGGGCTTTCCAGCTCCCTCCTGCCTCCCTTGAAACTCGTCTCTCCCTCTCTCTTGATTTCTAGCCTAAAGTTGAAGCAAAGTGACGCAACTCGCCAGGGCAGGCAGTTCTCTCTCTCTTGTTATTATGGAGAACAGCAGCTGGTCAGACGTAACATCAAACGCGCTTTTTTTTTTTTCCCCTCTCTATAAGCTAACAAGGAACCAGGAGGCCCTCGTATAGGGACACACACACACACACACACACAAATGACAGCTTCTCTTTTTCTTCCTTCCAGCGACCAAATGAAATCCGCTCCACACTTTTCTTCTGCGTGAGCCCGTCTGAATCTATTCTCCCCCCTGCCGCAACACCCCTACACCACCACCCCCCCCCATTGCAAGAAACTTGAGGGCTCCCCCTCGGTATCCACCGAGACGATGGGGGCGAAGGATGAAATGTCCTGGCTCGGCAGGATGCCAGATCCACGTCCCGTCCCCCTCCTCAAGCCCTTGACCCGCTCCCCCCTCCGGTACCCCCTTAATCTGCATCCGGGAGGGGGGACACAGAGCTAACTGCAGCCTAACAGCAAACCCGAAAAAGACTCCGAAGCTCCTGGGGGAGGAGGGTGTTCGGCGGCGTTTTCGGGGTGAAATCTAACAATAATCACCACGCTACTTCCTCCGGCACACATACGTGTTTCTAGCAGGCGAACCGTTTTAGCACTGCATGGCCACACTGATATAACTTTCTAGGAAACGCAGCGGGGGAGGGAAGGAGGAGGGAGAGAGGTTGGCTGGGGGGGAGTTATGCCCCGCACCGGGTGACTTCCCACCCTACTCGCACTTCGCCGGCTCCGCAGTCGCTCCTCGCCTGCAAAATGTGTCAACTTCGCGAAGTCTCTGCCGCTGCTTTGCCTGCGCTCAGAGCAGAGGCTCCCGAGGGGGAAGGAGCTGCCCGGGGCCGCCCGGGGATGAGCTGCCCAGGCGGGCGCGGAGCGGCGGCGGCACCGCCGGGTGTGCGGAACCGGCCTCCCCCCCAACCTTAGCCCCGGGCGCCGCGGAGGTGGGCTTGGCGGGGGGGGGGGGGGAAGAAATACCGCCTTAAAAGTGTGAGTGGGGAGTTTGGGGCGCCGCTTCCCCTCCCTCTATTTGCATAGCCAATAGCTCTGGGGCTCTCGCCGCTGCGCGCTGATTGTTACCGGGCAGATTATATTTTAAGGACGCATGCTACCCGGCATCGAAAGCAGCTCGGCAGGGAAGGGGACGAGGTGGAGCTCCGTCACCTAACCGCACCGCCCGTCCCGGGAGCCGCACCGGCCCTGCCGGCTTCGGGGAAGGCGGGCGACCGGCCCGACGTTGGCCGCGAGTGGGCAAACGCGCCCCCTCCCACGCCAGCCCTGGCCCCTCGGCATCAAAACGGATGGGAGGGATGGGAGCGGCTTTGCCGTGGGTTGCATCTCCTCGGAGTCCAGCGGCAAGGGCGCCCTTGCAAAAATCGGCTGGGACTCCCCCGCACCTAACCCGCCCGTCGGAGCAAATGGCTGCTTTGCCACCAAAAAGCCAACGGGACTCTCTTTCCCCTTCAGCCGCCGGTAACGCGGAGCCGGGCCGGGACAGCCTCCGCGCCTTGCTAGCAGCATTTCCCGGCAAAATCGGTTCCGCGCCCCTCTCGTCCAGTGCCCTCAAGCGAGCAGCTCCCGGCCACAGCCGAAACGAAGCGGCAGCGCCGTCCGGGCGCTGCCGGGCACCGTGTGTGGCCCCTCGCACACCCCCGCCACCACCACCCCCCCCGAGGCGGGAGCTTACCGGGGCCGAGCCCACCGTAGGCGGAATTGGGCAGAGCTTTGCCTGGCAAGGCTCGCCTATTAGGAGGGCGAAGGAAGGGAGCGAGGAGGGGGCACCCCCCGCCGTACGTCGAGGGCGGCGAGCGGGGACCCGCTGCGGGGCGGCGTGCTCCGCAATGAAAGGCTCTTTAACTTCCACCATTCATTTCCCCTTCCTGGCTACTCCTGTGAACAGGGAGCGTGTTGTGTCAGCGCACGTTTTCCTTCTCCAAACTTAAATTCATAAGCGCTCCCGTCTGGCTTTGTAGCCCGACAATGCAGCGATTGTGATTTATGTGGGTTTCGGGGGGGAGGACGACGGGTGTCCTAATTGTCCGGCACCGACTTTCGAAGTGGGGTGATGTCTGGGGCACGGCGCGGCTGCCGGCGGCGGGGAGCCGCGGGGACCGGCGGAGGGATGCGGGGCCCCCCCGCGCCCCGCGACGGGGCGGCCGCCGGGGAGTATCTAAGGACCCCGCGGGCGGGCCGCCGCCTCCCCGCCACCTTGCTGGGGGGGTGTATGTGGTGTCCCATTAAAAAGGAGGAAAAAACCCTAAATCAATAAATGGAAGCAAGCCAGCTCTGCACGCGGAGGTGCCGTTGATCTGCAGCGACGTCGTGAAAAAAAAAAACCAAACCCAAACAACCAAAAACAGCAAAACCCCCCCCCCACTTCTCCCCGGTGCGACGGCTTTTATATACGCGGTACCCGTTTCCAACGGGGAAAGCCTCTCTAACTTCCACCATTCATTCGTTCCCGTGGAACGCGGCGGGCGGGCGGGCGCGCAGGCAGCCGGGGCGGCCGTCGGGAGCCCCGCGGCCGCGGAAGCCAGGGCGCCCGAGCTGCCCCCTTCGCCTCGTCCCCGTGCCCACGGGCGCTGCCACATGCGTTTGGAGACAGCAGATGTTTTAACAGCCTCCGTGGAGAGATTACCGAGTGCCATATGTTAAATACCACCCTCCCTCCGGAAAAAAAAAAAAAAAAGAAAAAAAGAAAAAGAAAAAATAAATACGTTGCGCGCTCTCTCCCCTTCTTTTGATGAGCTGCTTCGCCCGTTAAAAGCATAAATGATTAAATCAAACGCCGTCGGTGTTATGGTTTGGCTCCGGGGGCGTCGGTGCGCCCAGCCCTAAGTGGGCGCTGCCCCGGCGCAGCGCTGCGCCCTCCGCGGGGCCGCCGCCTCGCTCCGCGGCCGCGGGGGAACCGCGCTCCCCGGGCGGCCGCGCCGCTTGCTCCCTCCCTCCCTCTCCCCCCCTCCAGCATCCCGGCGGGAGGGGGCCGCCCTGCTGCCGGCCCCACCGCAGCCGCCGGGGGGGCAATGCCGCCGTCACCGCTTATGCCTTGGGAGCCCCGCTTCTTCGGGTCACCAAGTCTGGTGTCACGGCTCCTCACCATTCATCCGACACGCAGGTATCATGAAATCGGTAACGTGTAATGGCATTTCATTGGTGTTAGTCCGAGAGCACTGCGAGACGCGGTGGCTCCTGGCTTTTTCTTAAAATTAGAGCCTTAATTCGTCATCGCTCCCGTTTGCTTCATTTATTTCCTTTGCAAATCCCAGAGAACCAGCCTGAAGATGCTTCGGGGGACAGTGTGGGATCAAGGTTTGCATCCGAATGACAGATCAATAGACATGTGTGTGCGCCCGGCGGCCGCAGGTTTTTTGTTTGTTTAAATGAAATAAGTATTCCCTTGCAGTGCTTGAAACCTGAAGACTGGAGTGTGAAACATGAGAATCTGAAAGTGAAACCGACTGGAAGCCAAAAAAGAAACAGATGAACTGGTTTCCACAGTCCAAGCTGAGGAAAGAAGCCCCGAAAGCAAGCAAACACCGTGAATAATAAAATGTGTAATAGATTTGAAATAAAATTCTTCCAGCTTCAGTCACTGGAAGCAGTCTATCTTGGTGAGGGTTTCTTTGTTTTTTGTTTGTTTGTTTGGTCTTTTTAATATCTGATTTTTAGCTATTCAAAGGTAAATTCCGTAATTCCATGCTGTGCATTCAACAGGAGCAACATGATAAAAATTATCTTTTCTTTCCTCTGGTTTCTGATTAAAGACTGAAAAAAGGATTTGGATACCACAGGAGCTGCTGTGCATTGGCCATGTATTTTCAAGGAGTTATTTTTAATTGTACCAACAATTTTCAACTCTAAATACCTGTGCAGTGGCAGTTTTATCATTAACAGCCACCTTAAACAACGTAATTACTGAGCAGGTGAAATATATCCTGTAATAAAACTATACTTGTCTTTAGAGGGTGTTTTTATGCAGGCACAACAGTTCCAGCATTAACTAATGAATTCTGTGTGATTGCTTAACAAATTTTTAATTATTTACTCCTTTCTGTTTTATGCAAAGTTTCTTCATTATTCCTTCTCATTCCTTAGCTTTAACTTCTTCATGGCAGTAATGAGAAACTGTTTGTGCAGTGCCCAGTTCAAGGAGTGCGCAACTCCACTCACAGATTTCTTTATTAGGCGAGATGGGAAGGGACCAAAAAAAGAGCTACAAGAACGATCGTGTACCTGGACTCATGTTTTAGGCTGGAAGACTTCATAAATTCACCACAATTAGCCCAAAGACACTCCCAGGTTTGACAAGAACATAAGCTAGAGAAATCTAGAGAAATTCAGGAAGATTTAGGATGGTGGAGGTGGTAGCAGTACTAGGCTAACAACAAAGTGAACTTTTCAACTGCAAGTTTAATCACTTGATATTTCATTTAGGGCTATGTCTTTAAGGTTAGGTGGGACTAAAGCCTAAAAAAGTATATTCTATTACAAATCACAGTTGCAGAGTTGAAGGAGGAGTTGCTGTGTGGGGTTCCGTGACCAGTGTTACACCAAAAAAAATCAGATACATAATCCCCGTGATGCGTTCTGGCCTTAAAATTATTGGATCTGTGAATCTGTATAAGAACCTATAACCTGTGGTTGCACAGGCATGTGCAGAATTAGGGTGAGATCACACAGTTTTTCCTGCAGCAAAGGAGCTGAAACTGATGAGAAATTTCTGCTGGAGCTGAAAGTCTAGGATTGGGATTTTTCTCACTATATGGGAGACAGGGAAATTTTTGCGTGGCTTAACTCTCCGGGTGCCACAGCCTTATCTCGCAGGGGTGCCACGTACTTTGCAGTCAGTGCTGCCGACTCCATCCTCTCCTTGGTGAGCCGGGCGATAAGGCTGCTGCTCGTTTACAGGGAGCAGGAACACACAACAGGTGCCTCCCACACGCCAGGAAGTTGACTGAAAGGGAGAGCTCTTGACATTTTTTAGAGGATCGGGCCCCTGGTATGCAGAACAGTACATAAGCGCCGTCATTCTTTTTTTTTTTTTTTTGCTAAGCGGTGTGGGGAAAAAAGTTGGCTTTTGGAGCAGATATTTGAAAGAAGAAGAACAGTTCTGACAAATTACAGGTATGAACTATTGATACCTCTTTCACCATTAATAGCATGATGGGATCTGAAGGTGACAGAATCCTTTTTTTTTTTTTCCCCACTGCTTATGAATCAGCTTGCTTTTCTGCTTAAATTGACTTTGCTGCTAAACTCTTGCATTCCGCTGTGTGATTTCCCTGCTCTCTGGGCTGGTTTTATCAGTCCTTAGTTCAAAGATAGCTTCAATATTAAATGCGCAATCTTGTTTCTTTCCAGACCGTTAGGAGAGTTTAATAAAAGACACTCCATCCTCAAAACCTTCAGCTGATCTCCAATTTTTGAAGCATCTTTCTGTCACACACCTTCCTTCAAAAGTAACGTTCTGACTTTTCTCTGTGTTCTCTCAGTCTTTATCCGATACATGTGTTTTTGCTCTTACCAAAACAAATGTGGAGCTTCCATTCCATTTTCTTTTCTTTCTGTCTACGGTGAGATGAAGATTTTACGTTTAATATACACGTGTGGCATGCCTGGGTCTATATAACAGGGAAGGGGAGAGGAAAACCTTCAGAGCAAATTGCTCCTTTTATGAGGAGTTGGGAAGGGATACTGGTTGCCGTGGTTGTCTTAACATTGCTGTGAGCTGCTAAATAATCACGATATTTATTCCCAGAGGCAGCTGTATTTGAAAAGTAAGTGTAACCATTCTGTTAATCTTCTGTAAGAGAATTACCATCACGCAGGTTCCCATGCTGAATTATTTGCTGAAACATTTGAGGCATATATTGTCAGGCAAATAGCGAGATATTTTATATGGAGCTACATCGGTATGAGATTTTGTTTTGGAAGCCGTGTGAATGACTGTGTTAAGCCACAACTTGTTATGGGATAAGTTGAACTTTTCATTTTGTACAGATTTACGGAACACAGCTGAGTTGTGAAAATAGGTGGATTTTAAAAGGGAAGAAAAGCTACCTTTTCCTTCAGCACTTGGCTGATTTCCTCTGTAAAAGCATCAAAAACTATCCATAAAGAAATATTGGTTGCACAAGTACTCTGGCTTAAATAACCACGGGTACAGTATTTTGGATGTCACCTTTGCATTCCAGGAACTATGTAATACTCTCTAGATCTGTTGAATTTGGTCTTCTTAACGTGGTCAAACAAACAAATGGACTGAAGAAAGTTTTATTGCTTGACAAGCAGACAAGCACATAAAAACCCAAACAAGAGTAAACCAAAATAAAACAGTGTAAATAAATGCCCTCTGCTGAAGTAAACAATTCTACTTGTTAATTTCCTCTTCCAAAACTGCTGAATTAAAAGCTATTCCCACAGATAAATAGTTCAGATAGATAGTTTACTACTCTGCTCTGTGTCAATTACACCTACACCTGGGAAAATTAATTACTTTTAAAACATTGGTAGCCTGAAATATTACATTGCATATAATATTAATGACCACCTGAATGCAGTACTGTCATCTGCTTCTCTTTTCTCTCCTCTTTTGGGAATGCAGTATGTTGTTCCTGTGACGGAGTGTCTCCGCACCACTGTGCTACAAATGAAGAAGTACGCATTTTAAAGTTAGCCATGGGATGAAAGCACATCAAAAGTCGGTGCCCCTTTTCACAGTGGCAATTACAGCCAGACGCCTCAGGTCTGGTGCCACAGGGCTTTTGGAGAAGCAGTTTTCTGGAGAAGTAAGAAGCTGTGGGTGGTGTGAAACCCCTCTCACCCCTGAGCTCCTCAGCATCCCCTGGTACCCCAGGTCCTCCCGCTCAGCGCTACTGCGCTTGTTGAGGCTTTGCTGGGCATTTGTGTGAGTAACGGCAAACGAAGACCTCAGGGACTGGCCCTCTGCCTTTGCTCGATGGGGTGACGAACATCTTTGTTTCGAGCTCTAGCCGAAGGCATTTCAGATCTAGGCTCCCAGCATTTACGTGCAGGTAGTTTTTGGGTGACTGGGGTGTCTTGCTAGGCAGGGTGAAAGTCACGTCTGCTTTGTCTGAGTTACATTCAAGGTCTAAAGAGGTTCGTGTTTGGTCTGGGCAAAATTCCTGATGCGGGTAAGAAGGTCGCTTGGACAGGGACCGAGATGGGAAGGCAGCTGAAATGATAGCTGCCCTCCTGTTGAAGTGGAAAGAAATTCTCACAGGTCTCTGCGAAATCCACTGCTGCTGCCCCTGGAGACCTCCCAAAGTTCCTTCACCACCCACCAGGGGCAAAACACTTCAGCAGCAGCTGGGTGATGGTGGGCTATTTCTCAAGGGCTACCTTGCCCCAGAGCTATCGGAAGAAATGTCCTTCTCTCCTCTCTGCAGCTCTGCTACCTTGCTTCTACAGCATTTTGTTTTGCTCTTGACTAGGAAACCCTTTTGCTTGACTGCCGTTTTCCCTGATTCTGAAGTTGGTGTTCACAGGCATATCCAACTCCCTATGCATGACTCGGTGCTTCCTAAAGGGTGGTGCTGCCCTTCAGCTGTCTTACTGGACATAAATATACACACGTTTGAGAGAAACATTGCTCACAGGAGTTAGATTGGAAGTCCAGTCCAATCCACTGCTCACCTTGCAAGTCAGATTTGGTTGCTCAGGGCCTTGCCCAGCCAAAATATCCAAGGATGGAGATCCTACAGCCTCTCTGGGTAACCTGTCCCAGTGCTGCACCACTCTCAGGGAAGAAGAACCTTTCCCTTGTGCCTGGTCAGAGTTTGCCTGGCTGCAACATTTGTCCATCACCTCGAGGTTTCCTGAGTATTTGAAAAACAGCAAGAAGCAGTGATAGGTGCTTGCTGTCCACTGACGTAACTCCATATGCATAGCTCAGGATGTAGTGTGCAGGATCTGTAGATGTGGGTTTTATTGGTAAAGGGAACTAAACTGCCTCATTAACTAAGAAGATCGCTAGCACATGTTCCACACTGCTCTCCTTCATTGAAACCTCCACATCTCCCTCACTCTCTCATCCCGTGGCTCCATTCTTGGTTGTGAGCTTTGCTCTCTCCTCGTCCCTGACATTGCAAATCTGTACCCACAGCAAAACTCTGTTGCACCGCTGTTTCATTTCACTGTATGCTGAAACTCTCACCTGGGCTTTCGCCTCTTCTTGACATGGTGATATCTGCTTTGAACTGGGAGTTCCTGGCTGCTCATCTTCCCTAGGTACTGTCCACTGGCAGAGTCAGGGCGCTGGCCTGGGGGACCTTTTGCCTGAGCAGCTGTTCTGATGCCCAGACATGAACTGTTTCTTTCTTGGGTTTTAAATTTTTATTTATAAGGCACATGGGTAGCAATCACCATCCTCAGCACAGATGCTTCACAAGGACCGGCGGGTTAGGAAAAAAACATCATTTCTATTTTACAAATGGGAAGCTGAGGCTCTGTGGTGTAAAGCAACATCCTACAGGAGCTTCACAGCACATCTTGGAGTAGTGTTGCCTTTCCGATGTTAGAGCAGTACCTGAACAGAAACATCTCTCTCATCAGAGTGGATGGGGTAGGTAGTATCTTTAAAGAATCTATGCACAGTATAGAGTCACAGTTTCATCTTATAGATGGTTCCCACCCTTATGTTCTAGGACAGTTTTGTCCTTATCTCACAAACATTGCACTAGGAAAGAAGGGAGTGGATCTGTTTTCTCTGTCTATCAATGGATGGATAATTAGAGACTGTTGGCACCTGAATGGGCTCGTTAGGTTCAGATAACAAAGAATTGCTCCATCCTGGAGAATGTCTGGCTTCCTCTGGAGCAGGCTGGGATTGGGGGAAATACATTCCCTTAGAAGCAGGGCTAAGAAGCCATATGGAAAGAAAGTTTGCAAAGGAAAAAAAGAAAGAGAGAAGCATACTTCTGCAAAAGTAGGGTTCTTTAAAATGAGATAGTACCTGAGAATGGGAGCTGCAGAGGAAAGGCTTCAATTCCACGTGGAGAGACCTCATGCAGGAATGAAAGAAGGTCCTCCTGAGAGGACCTGGAAAGGGGCTGACAAAGGATGGTGAAGAACCAGATGCAGGGAGTGCAGGTGGGCTCTTCTGTTGCATTATTTAATTCTATATCTTTTCTTGCACATCTCAAGTAGAGAGTGATTGTTTTTACGAATGTTACGCAGTTGATCTGCTATGTATTTTAATAGTTGTTTATCCCTGAGGTGGTAAATTATAAAGTAGAGGGCCTGCAAGGGTGGTATGCATGCAGAAATATAGGCTGAAACTCCTGGAGAGCTAGGAAAACCAGTGTTAATCTCTGGTTCTGGCCGTGGCATCTTGGGGAGAAGTACTTGAGGGAGGATCTATACCCTGAGAACATGCTTAAAAATCTACTGTGCCTGGAATCTGTTTGATTTAAGAAAGCATAAAAAGCACATGAGTCCAACATGCTATGATTCAAACATAGCCGTATTGTGAATAATCAGAATGTTATGATCAGAGTTTTGAAAGGATTTATCAGATTTGGGGGACTGGGGATTTTTTTTTCTCGTTTTGTCCTTTTTCCTGTGAAAGTCAGGGACAGATTGAAATCTGCTGACTCCAGCACTTAAAAGATGGTTCAAAGGACCCAGCTCCTGGCTTGGAGCTTCCAAACCCTGCTGGGAATCAGAACATATGTCCAGAAGAGCATCAGATACCTAGAGAAAGTTAGGAGGAGAAGTAATTTTGCTTATCTTCTGAACTGAATCACAATTATCATGTTTGCTGACAACTTTCTGATGCTTACTGTAACTGTAGCTTTTTTTTTTTTTCTCACACTACAGAAACAGCATATTCTTGTCATGCAGCTGTTGCTTACTGTGCCTTCCTTCTGCTTTGGGTGGATTTTCCCATGTTCATATCCGTAGCTTTTGAGTCCTCCTGTCACTGAACAGCTGCGGGCTGATACTAGATAGAGCTGAATGTTTTCCGTGTTCACACAAAAGCAGACTTGTGAACAAAAGATTTTTAAGAAAGCTGATAAATGAACAAGGTCTTTTGGACGATGCAATGTTGCTAACATTGTGGACAATAAAAATCCTTGTACTTGTACTCACTTAAAGCGAAGGAAGACATAACTCAGTCTGTTTTATCTGTGAGCCTCCAAGCTTTTCCCTACAGGCTTGAGAGAGGATGTTCTATAATGAACTCATCTTTCATGTGACAGAAAGGGAAATGCTATCTCACAGCCTAATGCTTACATTTCTATCTGCCATTTAACTTGAACGTTGCCTTCTAAGGGGAGCCCCTGTGGTCAGAGCTGAAGAGAGGATCAGGGCTTCCCGGGTAGTTCCAGCTTTGACACGTGCAAATCACATAGCTTCCTTCTGTCTACAAGGAAAGCAGATATAGTTATCTTGACGTATGTCCATCTCGGGCATGCTCTGAGGTTTGATTCAGTAAATGTTGCCAGCTGTTTGGCAGGCAGAGGGCGGTGGGCCCAGCCAGGCACACTGACTGCCATTGTCTCCTGAGCGAGATGGAAACGGGAACATACGTGGGGAAGTATCACGTACACTTGTCCCGTTCTTGCATCTCTCTCATGTTTCCTTACAGCTTTGGGTTTTGCCTGTGGACCCTGGGGATATCAGCTTTATTTGATTGTTTTTTCTGCTTCCTTAACTTTTTTTCCATTCTTGAAGTAGTTCTTCCACATGTATGAAAAAAACTCAGCAGCGACTGAGTCGTTTTGCTGGCACCTTCCACTGTCCACTCTTGCACAAGTGGGCACAAGGACGGGGACAGATCCTGGTGCCATGGGTGGGGACACCACGAGGAGTTCTCTGGCTATCTCACCCTGAGCAAAGTGCAGAGGCTTTTTTGAGGAGGAAAGGAGAAGGCCAGGGTGTACAATGATGGGTTTGGCACTGAACTGGCCACCCTTTGCCCCCTCTGCCAAGGGGCTTTGCCAACATGGACATTTGTGTGTGCTGGGGAGAGCAGTGTGTGCTCAGGACGGGGGGAGGGATATGCAGACAGATGGACAAGGGAGGGTAGAAGGGTTATGCCCAGCTCCGCTCAGCCTCCCTGAGACAGCCCTGTGTCACAGCTGCTTGGGACACTGCCAGCGGTGGGCTCTGGTGTGAGCGTGGTGGGAGGCAGGGGGAAGCACCAAACCCAGGCCTGATACTGGAACAGAAAAAGAAAGCAATACAAGAAACCTGGGCATAGCTGGAGACCAGATACAGGGCTAAGCGGGTCCGTGGTCTGAACTGGCTCAGTTGTGTCCCATTGTTTTCCTGCTTTGCTGCTTCTCTCTCTTGTTTTACGTGCAGTGTTGGAAGGTTCCTGAGCAAAAAATTGTGCCATGAATTTGTGTTTGTGCAGAGTCAGTCACCCGGGGACACATGTCCATGTGCCAGCAACAAGGCCTAGATTCAGCTCCACCTTCTCTTAAGGGCAGCCTGGTCATTTTAGACCCGTGGTCCACTTCCCCAACAACAGGAGAGCTGCAAGGAGAAATATGTGAAGGATTCCATGGCATGCACCTGTTATAGAAAGTGCTCACAGCAGATGGAAGGGAAGAGTGAAAATATTACATTATTTAAAAGCTTAAGGCAGTGAAGCCAACCTTGGGCAGATGTCAGCCTGCCAAGGCACATTGCTGTGTTGGTGTAGGTCTATGTGCATTACAGCCTTGTGGAGGAGAGTCAGACTTGGGAGACATTTCTCTTGCGGTCAATTGAAAAAAAATGCAATACTCTGGCTGAATTAGCTCTCACATAGACTGACACAAAGCTAGAGTGCCAGCTTCTGGTCTGGAAAAGTTATTCCCCTTTTTCATCCTATTGGTGAGATTAGGACATGTAACTGAAAGGAATGAGGAAAAGAAGAGTAAAGGAGTAGGTGGAGTATGGGACACACAGCTCATCCACTGTTGGCACTTCCCAACAAAGATGTACTTTCTCCTCTACTGGTCTTTACATAGGGAAGGTGCTCCTTATAAAACATAGCAGAGCATCTTCACCGTCCCACAGGCCTTTCCACGCTGCTCTTCTCTTCCACAATCCTTACAGAAACTTGGCAGCGGCAATGCATCTGGTGTCCTGTGATTGCCGCTCAGCATGCTGAATGGTACCATCTAATTTCTTCCCTGGGCTCCCTGCCCTTCAGTTCAGACCCACCTGCTGCCTCTCATTGTACTGCTGCATGTGCGGCCGGTACCATAATGGGGGCGTGGTTGTGGTTGCCGCTTGGGACAGTGTTCCGCAGCCAGCGTAAATGAAGTGGCATCCTAAGAGCAGGGTCTCATACTGGGGACATGTTGCTGCTAGACACCAAGAGCCTAGGAAGAGGTTCCTCTGAATCCTTTCATTCTCTACTCTCACTAACAATGGCTTAATATGGTGGTGAACGCATGAACATGGCAATGCGAGTGAGGGGAGAGAACTGTGCGGGACCTTGGGCGCAGAAGGCGCAGAGACAGAGAAGAAAAGTCAGAGGAGCAAGAGGAAGTTTTTTCGGGGGAAGAGGGAGAGAGTTAAAAGTGTCAGTTGTGTGAAAAGCGGAGACCTGCAGCGAAAAGCGCGGCTTAAACTCCACATAGGGTGCTGTGCCAGCAGGAGCTAAGCTATAACAGTGGGCACTGATAGAGAATGACAGCTGCAGTTTAAGTCAAGGAAGGATTCAGGGCCATCTTCCATCACATTTTGACAGGCTGCAGCCTGGTACTGGCCTGGAGATACTGCATCATCTCAGTTGGCATGAGGGGGGAATTAAGAAATCTGGCAGTAATCTGAGCAAACCAAGGAGCTGAGGTGAAGGAACATAGTATCAGCGACAATCCAAATGTTATAAAATACTTTTAGCTAAAGACTTAAAGAAAACAAAATGTGTTGGGGGGATTGCTTACACAGTGATACATTACACACTTAATATTTTGCACCAAGGAATTACAGAAGCTATAAAACCTTATTAATGTGGACAGTGCTTCGTAAACAAGAGGAATAAAAATTTTGCTCTAAAAAGTAGCATGGGATTGGAAGGGATCACCTTCATCACTAAGGCAAGTCCTCTGCAAATTACAGGCCACTGAACAAAGGTGCTGAGCTCAAAGAATTTCATCAGCCATTTATTCCCCATGAACCCACCACAGGTCAGAAGGTTTTTCACCACTCCATAAGAAAATCCTGCAGAAAAACCCCAAAGCAAAGCCATAGGAAGACTGTATGATCAAGAGTGGGATGGATTGAGGACTTTGCTGGGTCGGTCAGCTCCTGCACTAGCGGGGAATTTTGCTTCCTTGTTGATCCTAAAAATTGGTTCTTCATCGAACATCTTCCAAAGGCTCCGTCAGTTAGCAGACCGCTTATGTTCAGAGGATACCAGCATGCCCACTAGCTAGGAGTGCTGGAGGTTTCAGTGCTCTGAGGAGCCCTGTATGGTGACCCTTATTTTTCTTTAACCTGTGGTTGACCAGGCAAAGGAAAAAGCCCATGGTTTTCATGGAAGCATGGTATTCATCAACTGATGCAAATGAAGAGTGATTCAATCTTCTTTCCAACTCCCATGGAGGTGACGTTAACACCTATGGATTCCAACCGCAGGCATAATTCTCTCTTAGTTATAATCTCCTTTTTGTAAATTTCTAAAACTTCATCTTTGCTGGGGAAAAGGAAAGAAGATTGGAAGGGCAGGTGGAATTTAACCTCACTAAGTGGTATTGCACCAGAAAAGGTTCAAGCCTTGAAGTCTCTGTGAGCCTAAGCACTTTCTGTTGGTAGGCACCATCCTGCTCAGTTTTAACTGCTTCTGAGTTGCTTAATTGTATGACATTTTTGATAAAGCTTTTTCCTCGTGTGCTGCAGTATTAAGTTCCCAGTTACGGATCACAGCCTTAAGTGGGGCATGGATGAGGTTGTGAGCCTGACAGTAGCTGCTTAGGGGGGATGGAAGAGACCTCTCTTCGAGGAGGGCAGGAGGTAGGGAGGCACTGCTGGACTGGCGGGAGCTTTGATGAGGGAGCTCTCCGCTCCCACCTGTTGGTGATTATGAGCTCAGTGATAGAGCTTCATTTGCATAAGCTTCCTACCCAGAAGTCCTCTGGTGACAGTTTGAGTCACTATCAAGTCAAAACCACCTGGGTGTGGAGGAAAAAGATCTTCTAAGAGGTTGTCAGAGGCTTTCCTGCGTGTTTTCTCTTCTGAATGATGGAGGTTTCTTTCAGCGGTGGCGCGGTCCAAGCTGGAGTTTGGGGCAGAGCTATGGTGGGGACTTTGGGACAGCAGGTGATGAGACGAAGCCTTCTGATAAGGAGGTAAAATAGTAATGTAGCAAGTTGTTGGATGGCATCCCAGTGTGATAGTTGCTACGTTGCCAGCATAAACCTTAACATACCATGAGCAAGGATCGCCTAAAACGCACAAGTGTAAAACAAGTGGTACATTTCATCCCTTTTAAGTTTCAACATTGAAGCCTTACTTTCGAGCTTTTTATTTTTCCTGTGAAGGTGAAAGTTCCATAATCTTTGGCTCCAGAACTTGGGGCCATAAGAAAAAGCCATGAGACCTAATAAAACTCTCTAGATACTGTGTGTGGAAGAAGATCTGTGCTGGTTTCTGGTTGGTTTTGTTGTTTGGATTTGTTTGTTTGTTTGTTTTTTGTTTGTTTTGTTTTGTGGTTTTTTTTCCCCACAAAGAGTTGACCCAGCAGAAATGTTCTGAAAAAAGTGACAGAATCTGTAGAGTTTTCAGGGCCAAGCAGAGCTGAAAGTGAAGTTTCTGATGAGGTGGGAAGGGAAAGGTTTGCCAGTCCTGGAGTCTGGAGAGCACTAGGAACAGTGTGCGCTGGGTAGTACATGAATTGCTGGTGAGAATAAAAAATTAGAATTTCTTGTACAATGCATGCAGACAATCAATAATATCATTTCAGTATTTGTTATGACAAAGATAAATAGGTACTAAGTAAATGTAAAAGGAGAAGGACAGATCAGACAGTTTTCATTAGAAAAAGCTGATCCTGTAAAATGTTGAGTTCTTTTGTAAACTGGTTTCAATTTCTCTGAAATTGTGTAAAGGAAAACTCATGAAAGGACCCAGTCTAACTTCTGTTGTTATTGTTGTTTGTTTGGGTGTTTTGGTTGTTGGTTTGGGTTTTCTTTATATAAATTAGTGTCATTTTTTACTTTGAAGCAACTCATTCAATGAGACTTTATATTGAGTTTGTGTGATCTTGCTGTCAAAAAAAAAAACCTGTGCACAAACCAAAACCCTCTGGACTGTTCTGAAGCAATTTTTGTGATTGCAGCAGAGAAGTGTGGAATTTTCAGTCTTCTTTCTGCTTGAGGCTGAGCTGAATTTGGACTTCCAAAATCCTTTTGTGCGAGCAGAATCCACAGCTGCTGGGTACGGCTTCTTAAGAGACAGCCCTTCCGAGCCCACGAAGCCCATAGCCTAAATGCATATTGAGCAGATGAAAGATGCGTCGTGGGAGAAAAGTGGCGAAGGGCTCAATCTGCAAGGTGCTGAGCAGTCTGGTCTCAATTCAGCGAAGCTTTGAGCGGGCTTAGTTTCATTCTCAGTGACTCAGTAACTATTTACGTGCCTGAAGTTAAGCGCCTGCTTAGGGATTTTCCTGGGTTGCAGCCTGAACAGGGGGCACCCCTGGGATCAGGTCTGTTTCTAACTCACTACTTCCAGGCTGTTATCCCCCTCGGCATCACTGCCATAGTCCAGATCCCCACCCGATTCTTCTCCCACCCCTTCATTTTCTAGGCTCCAGCAGAAACTCCTTAATACCTCTGCCTTCTTTTTTTTTTTTTTTTTTTTTTTTTTTTTTTTTAATTCCGTGCTTATGTTTACATTTCTTCCCAATTTATTCTCACCTGCAACTTTCATTCATGCACAGATCATTCATTCATCCATGATCACATGATGAATGCAGTTTAATAACACCAGTACTAACATTGATCATTTTAACACCTTGAGAAAGAAAAACCAAACAACGTCCTTCCAATTTGGTTCACTGCTGTTTATGATTACCCTTTGTTTCTGGTCTTCTAGCCAGTTTGCAGCCCACATGTTAATACTTTTTTTCCAAGCCGATTTGGACTAATTTCTCTGCTGACGGTTTCATGGGATACGGGATCAAATATTTTACTAAAATCCAAACACATTGTATCTCTTCTATTCCTTTCACCCACTAATTGTGTAAACGGTCCAAAAATTAATCAAATTTATCTGTCAAAAACCAGACTCCTCAAGCTCTTGCTGCCTATTTCTCACGATTCTCTTACCCTGGAGATGTCTAATAATGTACCACCCCGCCCCCCTTCCCCTCCTAGTTGTTTCCATACTGTATTTTGGATAGAAGCTGGACTTACGGGATGAGGGACTCTCACAGCCACCCTGCTGGCTTACACTGGGATGTAAGTCCTGGGAAGGAGGGGCGCTGCTGGGAAGGGTGTGCTAGTGGATGTGCCACCACACGAAACGGTTCCCTGCCAAACAACCAGTGATAGGGAGTGCTTTCGCACAGTGTCATCCTCAGTTGATGTTCCAAAGGGCGCTTTCCAAAGAGGAGGCATCAACTCTTAAGCACTCAAAAGGAAAGCAAACAAAATCGTTCATCACTTTGGACATTTGCGTCTCTCACTCATGGTCTGCAGTGACCCAGCCATCAGTGTTGGGTAGGCTAACAGTATGTTATTTAAAATTTTACACCTAAAAATACCTTGAAAAAGCCCTTGTTGTCTCATCTAAGAGTGGAAGCAGTTACGTTGGAGTGACCAGGCTCTGAATTACCCTTCACTTAAAAGGGCTTCTTAGGAAAAGAGCCATTGCAATGGGAGGGAGGACATTCTCGTGAGCCAATAATGGAGAAATAAGTGTTTCAATCAAAAGAGTCCACTGTAACAGTAAAATGTACAGTGCTGCAAGTGATGAAGAAAAGACTGTATGAAAGGAGAGAACGAACTTTAACAAGTATCTGCCACAACAAAATACAATCCAAGGCAGTAAAATGAGAGTTTGAAAATAATATATATATATTTTTAAAGCTAAATTTTTTATGCTTTGCAAATCCTGATCAGGGGTGTGATGTAAAACCATCTGGTAGAGAAAACAATGGAAAACAAAACCAGATCGTCATACATCTGGCATTTCGTACTATGAGCTTTCTCCATGTGTGTTGGTGCTCCAACAGAGCTACTTGCACTGCATACTTGATAGCAATGCAGCGACTACAAAACATTTTTTTTTTTCATTCCAAGGAAAATATTAAATCTTGTTGAGATTATCAAAACGATCTGAATCTGCTAACAGGTTTCCTAACAGTACTTCTTTTTCAGGTGAGTCTGATGTTGAAATGGCTCAATATGCTTTGACTGGAAGAGGCTCCACATTAGGCTATGGTGCTTTGCTTCCTGGGAAGGGGAGTTGCAGTCCCGTGGCTGGGCTCCCTGATCAGTCTGCGTCCCCCAATGATGTAATGCTGTCTCCCCTTTAAGCAAGCAACCCCAGGTTGCAGGAGGACATGGATAGGGTGGCCTGTAGCGATGAAGAAGGCTGTGAGCTCCTTCACTGCTCCTTGCCAGGAGGCAGCACCCCGGCACCACTGCAAAGCGCTGCTTAATATTGAGCTATCTCAAAATGAAACATGTAGGATGAGTTCAACAGATTAAATCAAAATATATCAGTCAAGGGATGCTGAAATTGTTTTGGTAGAGAGTGACAAAATTATCGAGTTTTGCAATTCCTGTATAATATTTTTAGTATTTCATTTGATGAATCCCTCCTGAGGCAGGAGGAAAATAAATGTTGTGATATTTTCCTGGTGTTGGAAATTCCTAGTTGTCCTCAACTCAAGTTCTGAACGATTTGATTTTCCAGCACGCAGATGTTTGCACCCTTGCATACCTGCTCTCTCCTAATGACAAACCTTAGTTCCTTTTTCTTTCCCAAGTCATGTGCTTGCAAAGACATCTCAAAACCTTGGAAAAAAGTTGAAATATTTATTCTAAGTGTAGGGAGGGTTGTTTAACACTTTAAACTGTGGGTTAAATCTCAAAGTCATTACTTAGTTTTATTTAGGTTTTTATCAGAGAAGGTTACGTTTGATTAAATCAGTGCCCATGTAAATACAACACTATGGCCCCCCAGCCAGAAGACCTGGCCTCTGGGAAATGAATTACAGCCCAACGCAGCGCTTTTGTCCTGCCTTTCTGTGGGTGGACAATCGCGCTGGTTGAGATTTCACTGGTAAATGGCAGCAAAACATGATTTTGTCCTACCTGGGAACGCGGCCGGTTGCTTTGTATTTTTTGTTTACCGGCTCCTTCTAAAAAAACATCTGGGCCGATACACTGTTTGGCTACTCAGTAAACTCTGATACAAAATGCGTACCTTGTAGCGTAAGTTTGCCCTTCATCGAGGGTTGCACCAATGGATCTTCAGTCAAATAATAGGTACGTGACCTCTTCTGTGAAAAGTCATTGTAGCAGGGCTATAAATAGAGCTACACTTCTCCATCTCGTTTTGGAGACACGTGTTTTATAATTTTAAAAACTCATGGATGCTCACAGGTTTCTGGAGAAAATAAATTTATAAAATTTTTATTAGGCTTCCTCTACATTTTTTCTGGCTCTTAGTAAATTGAGGTGTCCATGCAGCACAATCACATCAGATAGAGACCTAATGTACCTAAAACTTTCCCCCATGACCTAACTCCACCTGGCTTAATCCATTTCAAATACCCTTTCGGAGAGTCTTGGGTTTGCTTGTCTTCCCAAGGCTGCCTGGTTGTTTCTCCAAACGTGAATGCGAACAGGCTGGGCTTAGGCTTTGTGCTTGCTCTCTGCCCACGGAGGAGCTTTGCGTGCTGAAGAAGACCCAAAGCTGTGGTGCCAGTAGCAGTTTCTTCTTCCTCTCCAGTTTGGTGCGTTAGCAAAGCAGAGCTGCCAAGGATAAACCACTGGATTTTCAACATGACTTTTCCCGTTTCTTTGCCAGCAGTAAGGTGGCATGATATTTTAATTTTTTGGGTTTTTTGTTGTTTTGTTTTGGGTTTTGTTTGTTTTTGTCGTTGTTGTTTTTTGTTATTGTTGTTTGGGTTTTTTTGTTGTTTTTTTTTTTTCTTTTTTTTTTTTCTTCTAATTGATCAGCCAGAGCTTGCAGTAATTTCAAAGGAAGACAACCATTTATCTGAATGGTGCTTGCCCTTGTGTCCTACCTGCAGACACCTAGGGTGCTGGTGGACTAATTCCAAGGAGGTAGTATAGCCTAACATATGCTAGGCATTGATCTGTGTCTGTGGATGGGGTCCACTACCCCTCTGGGAAATCCACATCTGGAAAACAAGCAGAAATCACTATCCCTAGTATGAAAAGACTAAACTAGTGTACCTGAGGGTGCGGTATGCTTTGAGTTGATCAAACAGCTGCTGCCACTTAAAAGGGGAGTCATGCCCCCACCTTGCATCACCCTCCTCCCCTCTCTTGTGCCAGTGGTGGAATTTCCTGGGTCAGGCAGGGAGCCGGGGCCGGACCCAGCAGGAAGCTGTTCAGTTGTCACAGCTGCACTAGTTTGCCGCCAGTTTGGGTCATACGTCCCCCCCATCCCCCAAATTAGTTCAGCGGGAGGTCAGCTGAGCTCCAGGGCTTGTGGCACACAGGTCTGGAGGAGGGCAGGAGGACCACCTCAGCTCTCTGACAACTGGTCATTGAATCAGCTAGGGCATAACACAAAAAATGTGATCCCTACAAAATGACGCTTAGGTGGCTTCTCTGAATCTTGCAGGAGCAAATCCCTTATTGATAGAAAATGTCTTTGCATGAAATTGCAGCTCAGTTAAAAGGAGAGCAACCTCTTTGAGTTTCAGAAATAGCATGTAATCATGTAATAAAGCCCCCCCCTACATAGCAAAAGGAGCAAATTATGTTGCCGATTCAGTTTTCAGTGTTTTGATAGGCTTCCCCATCCATAAATGCAGGTGTCTGTGTGGAATAACCATTTGAGTTTAAAAGTGTAGTCTTCACTATAGAAGAATTCATCTATTGATCTTCCATTGAGAAAAGATGTTATGAGTAAAAACCAAAGTTTGCAAGAGGATTGCCTTGGTCCAGCTTGTACTTTCCTCTGAAAAACTACAACCATAAACCTTCTCCTCTCCTCTCCTCTCCTCTCCTCTCCTCTCCTCTCCTCTCCTCTCCTCTCCTCTCCTCTCCTCTCCTCTCCTCTCCTCTCCTCTCCTCTCCTCTCCTCTCCTCTCCTCTCCTCTCCTCTCCTCTCCTCTCCTCTCCTCTCCTCTCCTCTCCTCTCCTCTCCTCTCCTCTCCTCTCCTCTCCTCTCCTCTCCTCTCCTCTCCTCTCCTCTCCCTGAACCTGCGTTTGCCCTCTGGAGAATCCTGAATTTATATTCTTAACTTTCACATTGACATAAATCTAGGACATCTTCACTATAATGAGACTGGAATATCAAGACTATATATTGCTGACCTGTAAAACAAGGTAAAATTTGACCCTTGTTGCACATTTGGGGATTTGACATAGATTCTGGTCTCACTCACGATCATAAACTGCTTTTGTTAATAAAGTGACATATGAATTGCTGCAGCATAGCCAAGCGGGGAGTTGTTTGCTGTGCTAATAAATCATGTCCCACAAATACAATATAGTTACTTTTTAAAAAAACCAAAATACTCAATGATATTTTGTACTGATGCAGAAATCAATTCATTCTCAGCCTCAAGACTTATGCAAAAAAGAAATTAAAAAACTGCTTCACAGTGTTTGTAGGGTGTCCAGGACAACATGGCTCCAGACTCGTTTGAGGCACTCATGTTGCAGACAATAATAATCAAACGAAAGAAGAGTATGTTTATTTTTTATCATCTTGCCTAGTGCTTCTGTACTTAACAATACATTGCTCACAGAAACATGTCTTGTATACTTAAAGTCCTGGCTGTGCGATACGATTCTTGTGTCACTTTAGACAAATTCTTCACTTTCTCTGGGTACGATTCTTATTTATGCCCTTCCTCACTTCAGCAAACTGCCCTTAAAGTAGAGGCAGCTCTTATTAATGGTGATGCTATCAGCGATGCGCAGTGGCCTTGGCCCAAATGGGAATCAGTTTCCCACATACGAAATGGATTCACCAGTATTTTCTTCCGCCTGCTTTTGTCTGCTGCGTCCGTTTAGATGAGGAAGTGTTGGAGAATGGGCGGTCTGGAACAGCGCGTGTGTTGTGTCTAATGCTATGAGACTTATGCCTTTGGCTGAGGTCTCTAAGCACCACTGTAATGCAAATAATAACACTGCCGTAATAGCGCAACAGCGGGGGAGAAAAGTGCAGATTTTCCAATCTGGACGTTGCTGAGGCGCAGAAGCAGATCCCGGTGTGGCTGAGGGCTTCCCCTGCCTCCGAGCATGGGGTGGTCCTGATGGCTTTCCTGAGGCAGGGTGATGCAGCAATCTTTTTTTAAAAGAATAAAAAGCCTCTGCACGTGAGCTGTGAAATTATAGCCTTCGATAACCCCTGTCTGGTCTCAGTCAAGCAGTTTACATATAACGGCCCCTGATCTTTTCGTGAGAAGGGCAGGGTGGGCAGCTTGTCCCCTGGCTCCCCGGCCAGAGGGAGATGTCCACCATCCCCTCCGCGTAGCCGGTGGGCCGACATCGGCCGAGCCGCCGGGCGGGCAGGGGAGGCGGCAGGGCAGACGAGGCCTCCCGCCGCCGCGGCTCCGGCTTCTGCCGGCTGGGCCCCTGCCAGGCCCTGTGCTCACAGGAGCTCCGAAGTGTCAGCGGCGCAGGCTTCATTACCGTGTGCAGGGCAAACGGCCCCGTCCTCTGCAGAAAATCCCCAAACGTTCGGCCGAGGGGTGCCTGTAGTGGAAAGGAGAGGCAGGGCAGATGGCTGCCTGCCCATCCCAGGGTATTTGGGTTAGTGCAGGTAATGCAAAAGCCGGGGAGAAGGGAGGGCAGAGCAGGCCCCCGACTTCTGCGTCTGTTGTTTACAGCCACATGCGTGTTCACTGCATTCCTCTTTCAGAGCTTAAGACTGGATTAATTTTCTATCACACTGCAGCTCTTGAAGGCAACAAACTGCTACCAAAATAGCATTAAAAATAAATCCAAGCCTGCCCGGTGTTTTATGTCTGGGAAAATGCCTCTGGGGCCAGGTTGAATGCCACTGAAACTGCATCGCAGCTGAGAGGAGAGACGTGGCCCACTGCTCTTTCCAGGTGCCGAGGGATAACGCGCACGTGCTGCCACTGTTTGTGTGGTGGGTAAACCGGGGGGGTTCCCATGGCTCTTTGTGTGCAGTAGGTGTCATTCAAAACTCAACATTTGCCATCCTACCCTCGGCTGTAGCACTTGGATGGTTCCAGCTCCCAGGCGCAGCGTGGTCAAGCAGTGACCTGGTGTGGCAGTTTGTCATTGACTTAGAATCATAGAATCACAGAATGGTTTGGGTTGGAAGGGACCTTAAAGGTCATCTAGTTCCAACCCCCCTGCCGTGGGCAGGGACACCTCCCACTCGACCAGGCTGCTCAAAGCCCCATCCAGCCTGGCCTTGAACACTTCCAGGGACGGGGCATCCACAACTTCCCTGGGCAACCTTGAGCAAAAAGAAAATTCATCTGGGGGGTCATGGTAGCTGCAGGTCTCTGTGTGCGACTGTAGCGGTCACCTAGACCTGTAAAGCAAGAAGAAGAAATAAGCTTGCCTGTCATGGTGATCGGTCTTGACATCACCTCAACAGGTTTATCTAGAGGCTAAGGTCATTAACCAGGTTGTGGACAACCATTTTTCTATTCTTAGTTAGGTAGAGACCTTGGGACTTTGGGTCATGCCTCAGTTGTCTGTAAAGGGGTGTGTGATAATGCTAAAATCTCTCATGGATGCGTGCAGAGACGTAGTGATGATTAGAGCTACTGATCATGAAATACATTACACCAGCCTGTCAGTGGCAGCCTGAGATGTCAAATATGAATGGAAAACATTTTGCATGAAAGTCTTAACCCAAGCGCACTCTATTTCTACCACCTTTTAATAGTGGGGATGGGGGAAGTGAAAGAACGGTAAATGTGCAAAGATCTTATAGGGCAGGGTAGGCCAGCCAGTGTCTGTTCTTTAATTTTTTTCTTTAAAACATGACTTTTGCTATTGTCAGGTTGCCTACAAGATCAGCAATCCCAAACCAGAGGAGCTGTTCAGTTTTTTATAGACTGACTCAAGAAAGCTGATAAAAGGCACTGTTGCACTAACTATAGGTCAGATTCAGAAAATTTGATAAAACCTAGAAGTAAGAGGTAATATGTGCAGAGCACATTTCTCTCTGTATAGCAGACCTGAAGAGGCTCTGAACTGCTGCAAATTCTGATGATCCTGATCCTTTCTTTCCAAATACTGCCTACAACTTCCTCATGAAGGGGAGCGGAGAAGGAGGTGCTGATCTCTTCTTTCTGAGTGCAAGGGAACGTCTTAAAGCTGGGGAAGTTCGGGTTGGATATTAGGAAGAAGTTCTCCACTTGAGGGGTTGGTCAAATGCTGGAACTAGCTCCTCAGGGAAGTGGCCATGGTGCCAAGCCTGATGGTGTTCAAGAAACATTTCGATGGCGCTCTGAGATATATGGTTTAATTTTTGGGTTGTCCTGTGCAGAGTCAGGAGTTGGACTCGATGATCCTTATGGGTCCCTTCCAACTCAGGATATTCTGTGATTTTGTGCTTCGGTGAAATACTGCAGCTGAGTCCACTTCTAATGGTAAGATTCATAACCAAAAGTCTCATCCAGAAGGAACTAAGATGTAAAATGGACTTTGTTGTGGCTGATTTAGCACTCAAAAATCACATATCTTCCCCTAAACCCCAGGTGTTTTGAACATCTGTCAAACAACAGTTGATGGATCCAGATAGTTTTTTCACAGCTTTGCTATCCTTCCTTGCACTAATAACCCTTTGCATGGTATATGCGAGCCATTTGGTCTCCGTATTGTCCTCTAAAATTTTCAGATGTCAGCATGACATGCTACCAAGGGGTGACTGGAAGTGACTTCCTTCAATAGAAACTCAGATTTTTTAATTCCTCATGAAAGTGTTGCATTGATCTTGATCTTTGCAATTATCAGTCAGTAGGGTACTGACTTTTGATCACCGTTAACCTTGATTAGATAACCAAGCTACTGCTTTCACTCCAGGGAATGGGTTCACTACCGTGGAGCTCCACTCTATTGTGACTTTTGGTAGTCTCTCACGTTGGACATTACAGAGCTTTTTGGGTGATCTCTCCTAACACTTCTCAGGTCTGTTAGACGTGTGATGGTCAACTGATTTGAGCGTGATGAGGTGAAACCCCAAAGAGTTTGAGGAAATAGTACTTTCTGTCTTCAGAGTCTTCTTTTTCCTAGCCTGAATTGATTTATTTCTCTTGGTGATTCTTTCTATTGAGGGCATGGAAAATTCATCCACCCTAATCAAGTGAGCTAATCACGTGACCTTTCTAGTTACTGCGCTCTCCTTGGCTTGGTTCAGTCATTAGGTCTTTATCTGCCTACCTCATGTCCTGCACATTTCAGCAGGAAGTTGAGAAAAGACTGGCAACTGGCTTGCAAGTTTGTCACTTTTACTTCATTTTATTAGCCAAAAATAAATTCTGGGACTTCATGAAACATTCTCATTTGAAACACTTTCTCTGTAAGGTGCTGTGTTCATTTATATGAACATTTCTGGTTTTTTACCAAGGAAAAGCAATCCCCTTCTCCCATATTTGTCAGCAATGGAAGCATTTAGGAAAGAAACATTTGTTTCTTTGGGAGGGCTAAAGAATTAGACAACATAAACAAAAAGGTAGAATGGAATAAAACCGCCATTAATATTTTTTACAGGACTATAGAATCATCTTTTCTCACCATTAGTAATTCCTGCTAGTTTCTACTGAACAGAGAGAAAAATCCTCATTCTGAGTAACATACCCATTAAGTGGACTAAAAAGACCAAAAGTGAGTGACAAAGTTTATAATTCTTATTTTTTATGGATGAATCACAGGCAACAAAATTAGTTGACTTCTCCCCTTCCCAAAATCATATGGATAGTGAATGATTTGTTCCTAAATGGCTTTGGATGCCTAACCAGACTTCTGAAAGGTTGGCAGAGCTCAGGCTTTCTGAGGCTCTTAGTCCTCTGTCTGAAAACTGTGTTTTGAAGAATTCACAAACTGATTTTAAAAATTCTCTGGGTTTTTTTTTTTATTTTTTCTGGGGAATGAGAAACCCTTCACAACATTTTCCCTTTCCAGGATTTCCTACTCTAACAATTAGGAGATAAATCATTTCTGGATAAATCTATTTTTAATCCAGTACATCATGAAATGCAGATCCTTTGCAACAGGATGTTCTTGAGAAAGCAGAACTGTGTGAGGCGAGACGAGGAATCTCCAATGGGAACATTTGCCAGACCTGTGATGGAAGAGAAGTCTGGCAGTCAGTGCAAGTCAGAAAAACAGAAGGATATCAGAAAAAGAGTGAAACAAGCAAAAAGTTGAGTGAAGCAGATCCCCAGAAACTTCCCCAGTGCTGTCCACCAGGAAACTTACACAAAAAGAGATACCTTGGAGTGGGAAAATAAAAAAACCACAAACATTGCCTTTTACATGTTATCAGTAGGCTAAGTCCTATACCAAAAATATTCTAAAAGGTGTCATTGGGCCCAGAAGAACTTGGACATTCCCATGCTGCAGTGAAGCACTGCACGTGGAGATTATCATGGTCCAAAAGCTGTGCTGTCCTGTTGACTCAAGCACAGTGCTACGTAGACATGCTGTCCTTGTTCTACTCTGGGGATTCGTGCCACTTATCTTTGCATGAACCATTTCTTTTATTCGGGGAACATATTACTAAAAGCTCAGCACAGAGAAGATCTCAAAGAAGCTGCAACACAATGCCTTCTGTAAGAGTTAACTCATATAGAAAGACTTGATTAAGACTTTGTACTTCATTAGCCACCATGAAATGCTTAGGTGGGACAATAACAGTAAGTGAATCAAAACCGCCAGCTTTTATTAAACATCAGAGCATTCAAATATAGAAAGAAATTTAAAAGTCTACTGAAAGTTGGAACACCTTTAGATCCTAGACACAATATCTGAGATGCCACCTGGAAAAGCAATCAGGAGTGTGCCTTTCTGTGGGCAAATGGAATTCCCTCTGTTCAAGTAAATGAAAGCAGTACCTTGAAATGACTCCAAAGCCATAATGGTGTTGTGAAAATGGAGTATAAACACCTTGGTTAATCTAGGTGGCCAATTGGTGTGAAATTTCATGTAAGCTTAGTTTGAATGCCCTTTGACATTTGTTTTGCAGTTTGGATTTTTGAGATTTTTTTTTTCTTCTCTTAATGCTCTTAAGACTCTTACAGAAAGTCTTTGAAATTAGACACTGTGTGAAATTCAATCCTTTCTGGTTTTAAATTCATATATACATATATATATATGGACCTTTTTTTTTGTGGACTACATATATATAAATGCATAGTCAATAAAAAAAAGCTAGCATCCCGGGTGCTAAGTTTTTCTGATTTAACAGCTGATCTAAAACCGAAATGAGATTTCCTTCCATTTCCAGCCATTACCCATGGCGTAGCTAAGCAACACCACCTTCATGTTATTGATGGGGCTGAGTGCACGCAGATCTTGCTGACCGGGACAGGCATAACTACTACTCTTTAACCAGTAAACCCTGGATTTCAATGGCAATGATTTTCTGCTAGTGCTTGTGAAGCTGCTGATGCAGAAGCACTGATGGGGAGCTGCTTGGGGGTGTGTTCTTCAGTGCAAGGCTCTTCTAGCCCCATCCACCTGCACGCAATTCTTAAGGGATTAAGAAGTCACATAAATTGCTATGCAAAGCGTCACTGGAGGTAATTAGGCTTCTATAAGTATGAAATATACCTCATTTATACTTGTAAAGTCAGGGAAATAATAAAACAGTTGGCATTCTCCTCTCTTCCGCCATGCAAAAGGAGCACATTTCATCTCTCCTGCCACTGTTTCATTCACTGATTTTGCTCTCCATTCTTATCTCTGGCCCTTCTAACAAAATGTCTCATTTTTTCGCTTTGATGTCTCTGTCTCAAGCACCTGTTTCCCAGACAGCATTTTTGAGTACAACGTACCCCTGTACCAGGTGTAGAAGAGCTGGAGGGAAAAAAAAGCAACCTACTTAAGGTTTGCACATCGAATGGGGCAGAGTTAAGGATGGTGTGATACAGTGTCTATCATCCCCAAACAGCCATAGATTTTTTTTCAGATGAGGCACTGCACAGGGCTGAGGTGAGTGAGTCCCACTGGTGAGTCTCTGCTTGTGATCTTTGCCTTCCTCTCCTGGAAATGGTTCTGGATAGAGTTGTTTGGGTCCAGTCAGGTTTATTATTTTGTCATCGGTGTTGACATGTCTGGAGCTGGCATACATGTGGACATGGCAGTAGCAGCTCCAGGTAGGGCATGTGGGGCTGTCTTGGAAGAGCTAGGAAGGTGGTAAGGGTGGTGCCAAGCAAGGCACGGAGCACTACTGGCTTTCTGAGCATGGCCCCGCCACCCACAGCGGACTATGGGAGGTGTGTTGTGTTAGTAGTTGTGGGAGGGGAGGAGAGAGTGTCTTATGTGAGTTGATGGCCTGAAGATGCATTTCCTTGATTTTGTGGCTTTGTGTTGGTGATGTTATTCTCCACCTTCAGTTGTCTCAACAGAGTGCTTGGCAGATAGATTAAAAAATTAATTTCTAAGACTGTAGAGGGATGTCAGCCAAAGATGATAAAGAAAAGCAAGGAGCTTCTTTCTGAGAGTGAGGAATGATGATCTGAGGAAGACCAACTGGGGCACGAAGGCTTGATATTGCAAGGGTTTGAGTGCTGTGCCTCTCATCCAGTAAAGAGCATTTAGTTCACTTTAAATGAGTATTTGCTTGCACAGGAGTCAATGGTAACATTTGCAGGCTCAAAGCTCAGCAGCTGCTAATGTATTGTGGAATGATATCCAGAATTCATCCTCTAGGACCTGCCTTAAACAAGGGAGGGATGCAGACTCTCTACTAAATATTGGTGGGATCAACAGAAGAGGTCAAGCTAAGACAAAACACATTTCCAGGATAAGGTCTATCTGTCCGAAATTTCTGACCTGAGTTTTCGAGGCCCAGTAAATGTATACTCATGAATGCAAAATTCCATGCTGGCTAAATGGATTTCGGTTAATTTTCTGCTATGAAAGCATTTCAATTTTAACAATAGCTGTCACTCCCAATATAATACAGAAATAGTTTAGTAATATAGGCCTTAAAACACTAGTCTAATAAATATTTATATTACTTATTTTAAGTTAAAAGCTTGGATATGAATTGTTTTCATTCCAGCAGTGTAAACATCCTTCTAGAGTATGCACTGTAATGTTGAGATTGAAGTTACACACCCTATTTGCCTTGTCTTATTTTATCAGTGCAAAAATATTCTCCAGTGGATGCTGATAAAAGTATTTTTGCCATCTTCACTGTACAAATGCTCTTCTTTTTCTGTAAAATACAGCAGGGAAAAATAATGTTAGGTACCTGTGGCAAATGAGTATTCAGTCAGCAAAAAAGCTTCAGTTCTTTATTTGTCTCATGTTATTTTAGTTTAAATAGAAATTTGAATACGTGAACATAAACCAGAGGCCTTTGCAAAGGGCGTTTTCCGGGTGATGAATGGATTTTGCTTATTGTTTAGTTAACGTTTTATGCCTATTTGATAAAGAAAACTTAGCTTTATAAAATGAGAAACAAAAGCTATTTAAGGTGTGTGAAATGAGGTACCAGCATAAAACAGCCTCAGCTCTGAATTGACAAGCAGTAATAGATAAATAACTGTATATGGGTTTTGAACTGGAATCCCAGCCATATTCTTGTGGTGAATGGGAAGGATTTGAATGATGGCAGCAGAATGCAAGCCTCCCCCAGTATCATCGGCGTCTGAAGTGGCTGTAGAAATTCAGGCGGTCATTTAATAAAAACACCTCTTTTACTATGGAGGCTGTAAATTATACAAGCCTGTCAAGTTACAGCTCTGCCTTTGTGCTCAGCATGATTGTAATGTTCTCAGTCCATAATTTAGAAAAGGATTAAAGTTCTCCAATGCTCTGCTGTTTTTACAATGTTTTGGTGATAATAAGATTACCTCAGCCTCCCTCTCTCATGTGAAAATGTTGATAGAAAGACATACCATATATGAAGGTGGGGTTTTCTCACACATATCCATATATGAGAGGGAGAAAATACACAACAACGGTGTCTGGCATCAAAATCTTATTGCAGGGTGGGAGATGCCTCATTACTCATGGATGTTGAAGACATGCAGCTAATGTATGGATTTGCTTTGTACAAGTGCTGATAAGTCTTTAAGATTACGTCAGTAAGGTTTCTGTTTATTAAAAACAAAGTTTAAAAAAAAAAAGTTTTTAAAAAGCTTGCAAAGACTACAGAACTTTTAGAGGACCTATTGCTTGGAAAGCCAAGTTTCCTTACGTACCAGGGCTCCAAGTGCATAAACCTCAGAAGGAGAAAAACATTACAACTGGTGTATATCAGAAAGTTACAGCAAAACTGATTTTCTATTAGAATCAAATTGTGTTTTTAAAAGCCTAGTGTCAGTGGATATTCTGGGGATAGATAAAGTGATATATGCTCTGTTGATCATCTGGGAATTCCCTATTTTTTAGGAAGCTCTGACTTCTCTCATTATTTGCCTCAGCATGTCAGGTCTTCAGTCTGCCACTGGGCTTGGACTCCTTGCTGGTTCTGCAGTTCTGACTACCGTAGGTTTTAGGGTGTGTGGGTATATTATTTTTTGAAGAAAATGAAAAAATATCCCCCTTACAAGTTGTTCAAGTTGGTTTTGTTTTTGTTTTGTTTTTCTTTTTTTTTTTTTTTTTCTAAAGATGGCACTGTGAAGTCACCTTGGCAGAGGTCTTGTGGAGGACAGATTAGACAGCAGAAGTGCTAGAGAGTTAGACAAAGATGCATCAAACACAAAATTTGTCGTATGCTCCTTCAGTATTGCTCTGATTATCTCTAGCACATACCAGGCATACTTAGGATTTGATTTCTATGCAAAAAACTTGTGTTAATACCATTTACTTGAATTATTTAAGAAAAGGAGAGGATTCTAGGAGATATCAAAGCCCTAGTGCTCACCTATAGTCAGAGCCTACGGCTGGTATTATGCAGGAAAAATAGGGCTACATAAAGACATTAAATTCTTTGTGTTCTTAAGATCCAGGAGCAGGCAGCTCCCCTGGAGTTAGCTATTATTTCGGCTATCCTCTGTATGAATGACCCCAGAAAGCTATTCTATCAGGAAGGCTTGACTGTTGTCCATGAACATCTTGATCATGCCTCTTTTCCCTTCCACCTTGCTGCTGGGAGGAGGAACTGAACCACTCAGCCAGCTCTAGTCCCCAGGACTCGCCCTAGGCTGGACGAAGGGCGGTTTCATGTAGTACATTGTAGATAACTGTGGTGTCACTGAGCTGTTGTCAGGCATAGCTTTGCCTTCAAAAACCACAGTCCATTCCTCTGGTGTAGAACAGCCAGTTCTCAAAGCCATGCAGCTGCCTACTTCAGTTGTGCCTCCCTGGTTGTCCCTCACATGCTTTTTCTGTGCAGATGCAGAGGAAAATCTGTCTGCAGTGACGCTGAAGTCTACAGTGGACAATGATGGAGTTGAACAAGCTGTAAAGCTGTGACCACCACTTGGAAAACTCCTTGGGCATGTGCTTCAGATACTGCCCTTGCTCGAAACAGTAGGGTGTATCTCTGCAGCTGGGAAACTGGAGGTGGCTGTAGAAAGAGAGGCCTGGGAAGGAAACAGGGATGGACCACACCAGGCATGAAGCAAAAGAGCATCTTTTCTGTGCAGCCTCCTGGAAGATCTGTCCTTATAGAACCTTTAGGCCAAGGCATTGAGCTGGCAACAGCCTTTCCCCTCTCCCTTTTGCCTCTCTCTGTCCACCACAACTGAAGCCATAGTTGCAGCCAGCATGGCCAGACCAGGCTAGCTTTAGGTAGGTTGAGTCAATACATGCATCAGGTGCCACTGTTGCACGTGTTCCTTCTGGAAGAAGAACAAGGAGAACTTTGACAAACTGGGGCAAGTCCTGCAAAGGGCCTCTAGGGTGGTCAGGGACTGGAGCATGTGGTGTATGAAGGAAGGCTGAGGGCACTGGGTTTGTTCAGCCTGGAGAAAATTCAGACGAATCTAGGCACAGTCTTCCACTGGCTAAAGGGGAGTTATTGAAAAGGCAGAACCAGATTCTTCTCGGAAGTGTATAGAGAAAGGACCAGAGGCAAGGGACACATGTTGCAACAAGAAAAATTCTGATTTTTTTATTTGAAAAAATTCTTCCCTGTGAGAGTGCTGCAGCACAGGAGCAGGAACCCAGGGAAACGGAGGGACATTGTCCGAGCTTGACTGGAAAAGGCCCTGTGAGACCTCATCTAGCTTTGGAATTAGCCCTGCTCTGAGCAAGGGGTTGGACTAGGGAACTCCAGAGGTCCCTCCCCACCTGAATTAGTCAATGAGACAAAGTTTGCACAGATTGTTCTAGCTCCTCCAGAGCCACTTTCCACCTTGCATCACCGCTCCTGATGTGGGCTGCTCTGGGGTTGCTTGGTCAGTTAGAGCTTACAGTGTGTGCAATTCATGATACCACGTAAAAAAGAAAACCTGCCTTATTGGCCTTGGTTATTCCTGCCTGAAAGTTTTTCCTAAACAGTAAGCTAGGAAAATATAAAAGTAGCTCATTTTTGTATACTTCCTTGTTATTCCCCCTGCCTCCCTCGCCGAAAATCTCTTGAAAACTTTGTTCAGTCAGTCTCAAGTTTCCTAGAAGGACATTCTACCCTGGGATAATATCATGCCTGTGAAAGTTCAGGCTGATTATTTTTCGTCTAGAGGGAGAGTCAAAATTGGGCTTATAATGGAGGTCTTGTTTCAAACAACGATGAAAGAATTTAGCATTTATGATGTCAGTGGGGTGGCACGGGCGTGGAGTCGCATGCGAGCGGGGGGATGCTGGGCTCTTCTCTGCACCAGTGGTTTTGTGACCTCCATCTTTAACTGGTGGAGGTTTATTCAAGCCCACCTAAACACATGTACATATTTATTTACTAAAGCAAACCAGACTACAAATGGGACCAAAATCCACGTTTAAACATCCTTAGAAGGAACCCCTCTATGGCAAATTCTTTCTGCAGCCCTGCTTAAGAAAAAGCCTGGGAGAGTTTATTTTGCTCAGGCTTTACAACTCATTGTTTTCCACAAAAGCACCCCTCTGCTTTTCCAAGAGTAAGGATAATTCTGTGGCTAAAGCACATGACTAGGACTTGGGGTTTTCTTCCCAGCTGTTGCACAGACTTCTTGTGTGTCCCTGAGTAAATCTGATTAATCTCACTGCACATCTGTAAAATGGATGCAGTACTCTTTTTCCTCATTTAACAGAAGCTGATGTGAGCCTTTTAGACCTTTACAAGACAACCGGATAGAAATAGGAAGAAATATGCATGCAATTTTGTGTACATGTGTGTGCTAATTAAGGAAACAGTGGAAAATTTTCTTCCAGAATGTATTTGACAGAGCAGCTTATTAATTTTGTAGAAGTTTGGATGTAAAATCTGTTTCTAGAAAGCTTATGGGCTTTTCCTCCCAAACTGAAGAGGATATTTTTTTGAGTCCTTTTTTTTTTTTTTAAAAAAAAAAAAAAGAACATGAGAAAACTCAAAGTTACTTTGTTTCAGTGAAAATGAGAAAACCTTTTGTCTTTTTTTTTTTTTTTTTAACAGGGAAGTACCTCTTCCCAGATAGCTATACCCCACATGTGTTATGGGAAAAACAATGTCATTCTGCCTAAATGCAGGCACTCTCAGGGACCGAACAAATGAAAATCCAGCTCCATCCCACCATGCTTGCTCAGCAGGCAGATATGCAGGGTTTGCTTTATCATCAGGGTCAGTGTCCAGCCCTGTACCTCATCATCTACTTTTGAACCCTGCAGTGAGGAGACAGTGATTACCACCTTCCTGTGATTGTCTGTCACACTCACCATCCTTGTCCCTTGAGTACTTCATGAATATTGACAGAGATACTTTCAGGAAAAGGTAGCTACTACCACATGCATTTTCTGGCTGAGAGTTGAAGTTACAACATTGTCAAAGGTGTCCCCAGATGTGTGATGCCCTGCTAGAGGCAAACCTAGTTTGAAGGGCTACAAAGATGATTAGGGGATTTGGGTCTCTTCAGTCTGGAAAAAAGATGTCTGAGGGGGGATCTTATCAATGCTTATAAATACTTAAAGGGTGGGTGTCAGGAGGATGGGGCCAG
Organism: Chroicocephalus ridibundus; assembly: GCF_963924245.1. Taxonomy (NCBI): domain Eukaryota; kingdom Metazoa; phylum Chordata; class Aves; order Charadriiformes; family Laridae; genus Chroicocephalus; species Chroicocephalus ridibundus. The sequence goes on along the minus strand of NC_086284.1, from coordinate 140,977,697 downwards.
GCTCTTTTCAGTGGTGCCCAGCGACAGGACAAGAGGTAATGGGCACAAACTTGAGCATAGGAAGTTCCACCTAAACATGAGGAGAAACTTCTTTTCTTTACTTTAAGGGTGGCAGAGCACTGGCACAGGCTGCCCAGAGAGGTGGTGGAGTCTCTGTCTCTGGAGACATTCAAAACCCGCCTGGACGCGTTCCTGTGCAACCTGCTCTAGGTGACCCTGCTCTGGCAGGGGGGTTGGACTAGATGATCTCCAGAGGTCCCTTCCAACCCTACCATTCTGTGATTCTGTGATTCTGTGATTCCATGAATTTGAAGGAACTACATATGTTGAAAATGCAATATAGCATGAATATATTCAACCGTCTGCACTTTAAAGAGTATAACTACAGCAATTCATTACAGGCAAGAGTTTGTAAACTGACTGGTGAACTTCTGTACTTTGCTTCCAGCTGTTCATAATGTGATACCTCGGAGGGACTAGATATTCACAGCTGAAACTGAATTCTTCTGACAATGAGGCTCCTTTAGATTAATTCAAGATTATATTCTGAAAATAATATCCAAAATTACTAGTTGAATTGGGAAATTAATAAATATGATAAAAATTTTGAAAGAAACTTCACTTTCAATTTATATTTTCCCTTCAAATTATTTTATAATAATTTTTATCAGTTTTCATGTGGTAGAAAACATTAGTGAAAAATGGGGCCAGCTCAGTCACATCACAAGATTTAAAAGAAAATGTTTTAAAAATAATTTTTGAAAATTATAAACCTCTTACAAAATTACAAGTCTTAAAAAAGGTGTTTGCATTTTTGTGATAGTAAATTCCCATTAATTTTGAAAGACTATAATCTGCACCCCACACTTTAAAGCATAAGCATAAGAAATATTGCCAGTGCCAAAAGTTCAGGCTGCAAGTATTTACGGGAGTGGCTGAAAAATGAGATTTAGAAAGTAGTTCAAATTCTGTTCACATTTTTAAGTTTTCATTCATCTCCTGTTACATTTTTAAGCACTGAAGATTCACTTAAAGAATACCAGTGAGTTGCTTAAGTCACCACATACCTTCAAGAGCTGGAAATTTAAACAGAAGAGTATCATGAAGTCATGATAAATCCCACGCGTTGGCAAAATTGCCTTCACTGTAATGTGTAGCTGTCTCTATTTCTAACATTTTAACTCAGTACTGTACATGGATGATCCTGTTCCTGCTGACAATTATTACAGACTCCCCATTGACTTGTTCAGAAGCAAGATGGGAATATTTCATAGTTTTATGAAAAAATGCCCAATGGAAAAATGCGCCTCACGGGTTAGATACTAGCTTAAGACTCAGAAAGTTATTTCTGCATTTTGCATTCACACAAGCTTCTTGTGTGATCTTGAGCAAGCCTTTGGAGGTGACAGCATAACTCCTAGCATGGCACCTTTGCTAGGAGTGCAGAAGATGTAGCTCAGCCTGAGGACTGGTGTTTAGGGAGTGGTGGTGGCGTGCAGTAGCATTTGGGAAGAGAGCTGTTTCTAATCTCTTGCAGAGTGGGCTGAGAAGCACGGATCCAGGGTGTGTATGGTCGTGGGTGCAGCTTCACCCAGGACCTGCTCCATCCCTATATCAGCACTGCAGAACTGAGTGGTGTTAGCATCCCCTTTGAGATAATATCCTCCTTCAGCTCCAAGTGTACTGGTCTACCACTCATCTGCAGATTACACCACCTCCTTTCTTCTACCCTCTGCAGCTTCTGTTTCCTTGGGTTCCCAGGGACTTTGAGATTGTATCCTAACTTCACTGGGGCTGCTCTGAGCCTCTCCAGTGCTATGGCTGGCAGAGACTGTTGAATTTATCTTGACGAAGATCCTTGATCACACTGAAAAAGACACCATATCCAGCAGTTCCTGTGTCAAGTCCCCATACCCAGAGACTGAACTTGACTGTGCCTGGAGGGAAAGTCAGTCACTGTGATCCAAAGATGTCTCATTATCTTGCACCCCGCTCATGCCTGGGTGAGTTGTTCCAATGGACAACTCTCCTTAAAGTGGGCATTTTACCCCTAGCCTAAATGTATCTCTTTTCAGATGTCATCTTGCTATCTGACATCTTTTTAGGCTTTTCACTTGCTAGGTGAGAACTCTGTGGTCTGTGCAAGCACTTAGAAACTTTTGCCTGGGCACATCTTCTTGGATAAAATAAACAGACTGAAGTCACTCAAGTGTTTTGCAAGGGCTCACTCAAGGCACCCTGATACTGCAGGCAAAGCTGAGCTTTCTCATCTTCCTGGGAGTGGTGGGCACTTTTGTCCAAGGAAGGGGAAGACTAAGGAAAAGGGTTGCAGCTGGGGCGGAAATCAAGAGAGATCATAGAATCACAGAATGGTTCGGGTTGGAAGGGACCTTAAAGATCACCTAGTTCCAACCCCCAGCCATGGGCAGGGACACCTCCCACTAGACCAGGCTGCTCAAAGCCCCATCCAGCCTGGCCTTGAACACTTCCAGGGATGGGGCATCCACAACCTCCCTGGGCAACCTGTTCCAGTGTCTCACCACCCTCACAGTAAAGAATTTCTTCCTAATGTCTAATCTAAATTTCCTCTCTCTCAGTTTAAAATCGTTGCCCCTCTTCCTATTGCTACACTCCTTTATAAAGAGTCCCTCCCCATTTCTCCTAGAGGCCTCCTTTAGGTACTAAAAGGCTGAGATGCACCTCCTGGCACACTCATGCCTGTTCCACGTGCCCTGCCTTCTCCCTCAGTGGCAGTAGCCAGCCTGGCACAGACAGAGTAGACCTCGTGCTGCCCGTGGTTGTCTGCTCTTTTAGGTGGTAACTGCCTGCTTTTCCTGTGGGGAGAGCCAGGTCTGCTCTCATTCCAGGTATTCAGGACCATTGCAGCTCCTTTCTGAACCAGTCACAGCTTTGTAACATCCTCTGTTTTAACGAGCCCCAAACAGCAACGCCACATTGAGTGGCAACAGGTTTTCCCCTGTTGTTCCTTGCTCTTCTCCCACCTAAATCTCATTTACTAATTGCTTCACCACTTGGGGGTTATGTGTTCAATCAAAGTCCCTAGCAGAAAACCTTTCTGATGTAGCTCTGTGTCCCAGTTACACTCTTATTTGTGTGTACGCTGAGTCACATGCCTACAACATGAGTTGCTCATCCCTCCCATTTTAAGCCCAGACCTGCAAAGCGTACCACACAAGCTGATCCCTTAGCCCAGGTGGAGCCCCAGCGAAGCGATTTGGGTGCTGTACCTGTCCCAGGGCCTTTTTCCAGGATCAAAGGCTTAGTACAACATTTAGAGCTTTTCTTATTTTGACAGTCAGCAATTGCCAAGCCAATAATCTGTTTGTTTCTTTATCAAGCAGACTAATAAATGGTACTGCATTGCTAAATCTGTCAAAGAGGAGTAGACGGCCTTGAGTCTTATTCAGCATCTTATGATTATATCAGCCTGTCTTAATCCAGCCAAGTATATTTACATGAAATAATGGAATGAGTTTTGCAAATTTCTTCCCCCCCCTTTTTTATTGTAAGTAAGTGACTGTCTAGCCAAGTTCATTTCCTCTCCTGTCTGAGCTCCTCTCTGAAATATATTATCCCACTTATTAAAGCCAATAGCACTGTGCTTTTCTTTTCTTCCACCCTCTCAGAAGAAGGGGCATGCAGGGGATGCTTGGATTAAGTGAGTGGGGCACCCCAGAGCTGGGATTCTTTATGAATGAGCTCATATCCTCTCTCCGTATGATAAGAGGAATGCCGTTTGCATCTCGGAGTTGACTACATAAACATACACACACTTGGAAGGGTTAGCGTTTAGCCTGAGCATAAACTGCAGTTGCCAAACAAAGATCTGAGTGACAAGGGATCGTTTGCCAGCCCTCTGCGCGGGCAGACAGCAGCCACTTCTCGGTGGCAATGGTTCCTTCATTCCCGGTGAAATCCATCCCTGCCGGGAGGGGGAGGGGGAGGAAGGGAGAGGAGATGACAGATCCCTGTTTGCATTCTTCAGAGAGAGCAGCTGCAATTGTCTTACTACAGTATGTCAACATGAAATTATGACAAATCAGGCAGGGATGTACTAGCAGATGAAAACAATAAGGAGGAAGCAGAGCAGAGGGAAGCTGGGAAGAATGAACTATACCTAAAACTCTGGAGGCTGATACCGTCCTGGTGGAAAATGCCTTTGAAAATGCAATAGGACTGAAGACTGTAGGTATGCCTGGACATGACTAAAGGAGCATATGTTGAGTTTTAAGGTTGGTTTAAATGTGTCTCTGAAATGAATTTTTTTTTTTTTTTTTTACATTCCATAGGAACCTTGCAAAAATTAACCTGAGAGTAGCAGGAAAAAGGCTAGTCTGTCATCTTTTCCTGTGAATGGGACACAGTCAGGATCCCTGCAGGGCCAGCTGAGCACGCAGCACTCTCACGCTATATGTGATGCCAGGCTCTGACCTTGACAAAGGTAAGGAAACCTCCCCAGCCTCCACGGTTACACGTACACAGCCACGAGGAATGAAGGAAAAAGAAAAGGGATTTCCTACTCCTCCCCTCCTTTTTTTTTCTTGTCTTTTTTTTTAATTAAAAATGTTATTGTATGATAGCAAAGGGAGAATTAGCAGGAGAAAGGCTTCAGCTTCCTGCTTGCCTCCTCCTTTCTGTCTAACAGAAGTCCTTGAAATGGGATGCAATGAATGTTTCCTTTATTAAAAACTGAGCCTTCTCCAACCCACGCAGTTTCACAACACTTGATAGAATGCACATTTTTCCAGTGTCTTTTTTTTTTTTTTAACAATGTCCAACAATAAAGAAAAGTCAATAATGGGGCCATATTCAGCATTAGTGTAATTGGGAACAGCTCGCTCTGGTGTCAATAGGAGGTGTGCTCACGTTCACCAGAGCAGGATTTGCTAGCTCGTGGACACCTCGTATTTAGGATCATCACTGGTCTCTTCTAAGAGTGGCTTATAAACTTCCTCAGATTTGTGAGTCTATTGATTTAGCACTGTTCAGCTTGGCTGCAAAAGAAAGAAGGAAAAAAGCAGCGAGCACAGGATTTTTACCTAAAAGCTGGCTTTATTTCCCTCCACCCAGGTTCTGCTGCCTCTCTGCCTGCTGCAGCTGGCTGGCACCTCTGAGGAAGCTGCCACGTCACACCTCACTTGAGTCGGGGTGAATGTGGTGGGTTTGCTCTGGAGGGTGGAGGGTGCATGAAAATATTTTCTGTGGTTTCAGTTTGCATGTCTGCATGGAAAAGACTGGTGAAATGTAATAGGTATGAATCCAGGAGGGTCCACAGAAATGTGTGAGGACAGATTTCAAGGAAACCAGTGCAAAAACCCCAAAACCTTTTCAGGGGAAGGAATATTCCCATTAAGCTTTCAAAATCTGTAATATTTTTTTCTATTAAATTCCACAGGAGTTTTCCATAGGGCTGGTTCCAACCTCCCCTCTTCCAGGCTCTAAGCCTTACATTTTAATGAACTGAAAGAGCTTTGCTCTATGCTCACTTACATTGCATCTGTCATCAGTGGCACTTCTCTAGCTGCACTGAAACCCTTCTGTGCTTGCACCACTCTTCTGTGAAGTCCCTGGCCTTGGAGGGATATTTGAGTGAAAGAGCTGCCTTTCACCTAATTTAGTCTCTAAAACTTCGAGTAATATGACAAATGTATCCTGCGAGAGCATAACCTTCCTGTTGGGTTTACTTCCGCATGCATAGTGCCCTGATGTAACGGTCCCGCAGATCCATCCCTGGCACCCAGAGCAACCTCCTTCTGGAGGTCATAAAGCCAATGATGCTCATGCAATGGATGGAGAAGGACCCCATCCTGCTGCCTGGGCTCCTCTGGCCTGAGGAGCCTAGTATGGCTGCTCTGTCCAACTGGGTTGCGATGATGCCCCTGGAATCAAAGCAATGTCACATTTCTTATTAGGTGACGCTTTCTAAAAGGCTTAAGGAACCTGACTTCCTTCTTTGAATGCCTGAATTAGGTTAGTAGTATGGTTCCCATATTACTTGCTCATGGAGAAAGATGTGCTGGGTTGCCAGGCATTACAAAGCATGCAGGTCCAGAGGTAAACGTGGGTTCCCCTGGCTGGAGCTGGGACAAGTCTGCAGGGCTATGATGGAGTATGGAGCAGGATCTTGGCAGCCCACAAGCAGTTGCATGGTTGGAAGCCCCTAGAGTTGTGTAGATATTCCTGCCAGTTGCATGAGACCTCATGATGCTAAAGGATTGCATGGCACAAGGCATTCTTCCACGAGAGGGATTTAAGGTGCAGTGAGGTAGTGATAGGACGATGGACAATGGTTTTAAACTAGAGCAGGGTAGGTTTAGATTAGACATTAGGATGAAGTTCTTTACAATGAGGGTGGTGAGCCACTGGAACAGGTTGCCCGGAGAGGCGGTGGAGGGCCCATCCCTGCAGACATTCAAGGCCAGGCTTGATGAGGCTCTGAGCAACCTGATCTAGTTGAAGAAGTCCCTGCTTACTGCAGGGGGGTTGGACTAGATGACCTTTAAAGGCCCCTTCCAACCCAACACATTCTATGATTCTATGATTCTATGATTCTATGATTCTATGATTCTATGATTCTATGAGGTGGTGCGGAACATCAGAACTTGTTTCTCATGTGCTCTTTCCTTGTGAAATTTTGCTGCGGTTTTCCCATTGGTGGGGAAATTCCCCTCCTGCTGATATTAGCTACTCTCAAAAAGCTTCTCTCTTGCTTTTTTGACAAGCAATAGCAAAAAGTCATAGCCTGTGTTCTGTGCTTTCCTGTATGCAACTTTTATTTCTTCTCTGACCAGATAGCTTTATTGCATTTCTTTTTATTTCTCCTTTTCTCACAGCTTCAAACAACGCAGACTTGTCAGGCTTTTTTCTTGTGCACCTAATGTGAATGTAGATACATTCTTGATAATGTGGTCTTAAAGGTGGAGGCTACAGTTGCATGCTGTGTTCTGGTTCTTTCTCTCACTGTATAAAAGGAAGGAGATTTGAGATGGAATTTTTAGCAAGCTATATCTCCCTAGCCTGGATGAGAAACAAGCACAAATGTATGCTGGGAAGCTCAGCAGAAGGATTGGAATAGGTGCAAGGTCAGGAAGGCATTCCGTGTGAAATGTTCATATATAGCCCAACTAAAAAGCATCTTACAAACAATGATCAGGGTCAGCATTATCTTTAAAAGGTCAAGTCTCCTTAGACTCATAGAATCATAGAATCATAGAATTGTTGAGGTTGGAAGGGACCTTTAAGATCATCGAGTCCAACTTTTAGCCTACCCTGACAAGAGCCACTTCTAAACCATGTCCCTCAGTGCCCCATCTACCCTTTTTTTAAACACCTCCAGGGATGGTGAATCCACCACCTCCCTGGGCAGCCTATTCCAATGTTTAATAACCCTTTCAGTGAAAAAATGTCTCCTAATATCTAATCTAAACCTCCCCTGACGTAACTTGAACCCGTTTCCCCTCGTCCTATCACTTGTCACCAGGGAGAAGAGGTCAGCCCCCATCTCTCTACAACCTCCTTTCTGGTAGTTGTAGAGGGTGATAAGGTCTCCCCTCAGCCTCCTCTTTTCCAGGCTAAACAACCCCAGCTCCCTCAGTCGTTCTTCATAAGGTTTGTCCTCCAGGCCCCTCACCAGCTTTGTAGCCCTTCTCTGGACACGCTCCAACACCTCAATGTCCCTCTTGTAGCGAGGGGCCCAAAACTGAACGCAGTACTCGAGGTGGGGCCTCACCAGTGCCGAGTACAGGGGGATGATCACTTCCCTAGTCCGGCTCACCACACTATTCCTGATACAGGCTAGGATGCTGTTGGCCTTCTTGGCCACCTGGGCACACTGCTGGCTCATATTCAGCCGGCTGTCAACCAACACCCCCAGGTCCTTTTCTGTCGAGCTGCTTTCAAGCCATTCTGCCCCAATCCTGTAGCGCTGCATGGGGTTGTTGTGACCCAAGTGCAGGACCCGGCACTTGGCCTTGTTGAACCTCATACCATTGGTCTCAGCCCATCGGTCCAGCCTGTCCAGATCCCTCTGCAGAGCCAACCTACCCTCAAGCAGATCAACACGCCCGCCCAGTTTAGTGTCATCTGCGAACTTACTGAGGGTGCATTCGATCCCTTCATCCAGATCATTGATAAAGATATTAAAGAGAACCGGCCCCAGCACCGAGCCCTGGGGGACACCACTTGTGACTGGACACCAACTGGATTTAACTCCATTTACCACCACTCTCTGGGCACGGCCATCCAGCCAGTTTTTTACCCAGCGAAGAGTACACCTGTCCAGGCCATGAGCAGCCAGTTTCTCCAGGAGAATGCTGTGGGAAACAGTGTCAAGAGCTTTGCAAAAATCCAAGTAGATAACATCCACAGCTTTTCCCTCATCCACTAAGTGGGTCACCTTATCATAGAAGGATATTAGGTTTGATAGGCATGACCTGCCCTTCACAAACCCATGCTGACTAGGCCTGATCACCCCGTTCTCCTGCATGTGCCGTGTAATGGCACTGAGGAGGATCTGTTCCATGACCTTCCCAGGCACCGAGGTCAGACTGACTGGCCTAATGTTCTACCTGCTACAAGCTACATTAGACCAAAGATTGTTCTACAGATCTCACTTCCCAAGACCATTCCTGTACACCTATGATGATTAATCTGATGATTTAATGTAAAAATACACAGGACTAAAGACAAAGACTGGCCCCTAACCCTGCCACGTGCCCTAATTCTTGAACTTTCTTCTTTCATGTGTTTTTGTTCCAGCCTTGGGAATCACCAGCCTTTTCCCTCTGGGGCCCACTGTCGCAAGGGAAAGTCATGGTACTTTTGCCATGAATTCATTCTGAATACATGCTGTAAATCCAGTGCTCCAGGGAGCACGCAGGTAGAGAAAAACTGCTTTCCGTATGTGGAGTAGCCCATCGAGGGGCAGAGGGTTCCCTGTGCCCAGCTGAGCCTCCCTTGGCACTGAATGAGACAAATGAGCAGCTTGGTGACAAAGATCAGAGACCAGGCAGAAGCGAAATCTCAAGTCCAACCTCCAAAGTCTATACTTGACACGGTCCCATCAAGCTGAGTGTGGGAATGTTGTGGTATCCCCCTGCCCTTGATGTTCGGGAATTAAAGCACAGATGCGCTGAATGACTTGATCAGACACACAGGAAAGCTACAGAGGACCTAGGAACTGCACTCGTTTCAGAAGTCTCTGTCCAGTACTTTACCAATGCCCTTCTCAGAACAGTTTCACAGGGTCTTGCACTCTGTTCTGCTTTTACTGTAATGAAATTGGTTTAGAAATAATGATTTTTATTCTGAAAGTTTGATGGCAGCAGAGGGGAGGCCCTGCACCTTGTAGGCGAAGAAATGAGAATGTCTAACTAGAGGATTAGCAGAATAGGTGTTCTATCTGCAACACTTTCAGTTTTGCTTAATAATACTAACTCCTCTTTGATGTGTACTTTAATTGCAAGCAATGAGTGCGTCAGTGCCTTTTACTTTCAATTTGAATCACAAGTAATTTTAACTTGATTGCAGTCTCACGAGGCACCTACCCACTTTATTCAATGCTTTTATGAGCAAATTCCTAGTACCTAATGATACCTCCATGTTCTCCTCCTCCTTAAATGGGGTCACGGGATATTATTGTCAAAATGCACGCATATCTCCATCTATTTCTGAAGTTTGTAGAATAGCAGAAGTCACAACATAAACTCAAAAATGTGGGGGTGCGTGGTGGACCGTAATGTGTTTAGCATGTGATAATGAAAGCAGAGGAAAATGTCTGGAGGTTTCTGTGAGGCCGCATTGCACTTTCAGCAGCAGTTGATAATTTACGAAGAGGAATTACCCTTCCTTCTCTATTGGTAAATCTGGTGGAGTAATAATGTGACGATGATGATAATGGCGGTAATGATGATGATGATGATGATAATAATAATAATTTTTTTATTAGCCTGATTGCTGCTAAGCTATTGTCTGCTTGTTAGTATGTTTTTAGAAACCCACAATGAACAAGGCAAGTCACTGGAAATCTATTGAAAGATTCTAAAGGCTCTTTACACAGGAATTTGGGTTTCTCCCAGAGTTTACAAATCCTTTCCTGCACTGTCCTTTTTACTAAATAAGTCCCACTGGAGCTGTCTGAACAAGCCACATGAGCCAGACCCACTTGTATAAATAAAGTTGTGCAAGGTAGGAAAGTACAATTGCAGGTAGCTAGTTCCTTTTCTTGCTCTCTTCTTCAGGATCCTTAATATCGCAGACTACCAAACTCTTTTTCTTTCTGTTTTTTTTTTTGTTTGTTTTTTTTTTTTCTTTTTTGACTAGGTGAATTTTGGCTTTGCAGCAAAACCTGAAACCTCTGAGCTGTAAGCAGACGGTATTGAATGAGAAAACCTCATGCCCTACTTCCCTCTGACCGGCCATGCTCTGGGGCTGGACTGGGTCTCCCACAATGCAGCGCTTCAGTGAGTTTCTTGGTGCATCACACGTCGTCCTGAAAACCACAGGCAACAGGACTCCAGGGAGGTGGAGGCAGTGACCCATGCTGCTCACTGGTCAGCAGGATAGCTCTGAGAAAAACCCAAGGTTCCTACACCTCATTGTGAAGATATGAGAGACAACTGGCCCCACCTCAAAAATAAGAGTGGTCTCATGGCAAACCCCACTTCTGCTGTGTCTGAGTAGAAACGTGAAGGACTGATATTTAACTTCATAATTACCTGCATATCTTTGGAGAAGTCACCTAATGTCCGTATGATCTAGTTTCCTCATCTGTAAAATGAGATAAGAAAAAAATCCTCTGTGAAACATGCTGTACTGTGTTGGTGAACTACAGCTCCAGTTTCCCTTCTCACACCTCTCTCCTAGCCTCTCTCTTCTTGCCCACCCACTCCTAGAGTCTCTCTCAAGACTTGATGTCCCAATTCAATACCGACTCTCAACTCTTCTTCTCCCACAACAAATCCTGGCTGCTTGTCCCAGTCCAGTTTCTCCTTCATGGTGAGCTCCAGTCTCCTTTCCTTATTCTGCTTCTTTCTTGGTCTCCTGAGCACTAGTTCTCTTTTCTTTCCCTCTGCTGGAGTGGCAGCCAGACCACCCCAGCTGCCTCCTAGAAACAGCCTTTGGTTGCCCTCAGTCTGGCTCAGGCTGGTCAGCAGAGGCAGCCACAGGAAAATTTGGGGTTCATTCCTGTTTTCCTGGTGAGACCTGAGGGGGACCTTCTTCTCCGCTGTGTCTGTGCATGCACAGACAGGTCCCAGGTGAGGGTTGTGAGGTTTTGGAACTTAGTAAGTATGGATTCTTTGAAAATGCCAGCTCAAAAATCACCACATAGAAACTTTTTTCAGACATGGTCAAGACAACCTGGCTTTCCGCCTCTTTACACTTTCAATCAGCTAAACTAGTTCTGCTAACATCTAGGAAAAAAAACAAACTAACAGTTAAACCCCAGGATATCCCTCTCCACTGTGGCCAAAGGTCTTGCACAGGTAATACTTGAACTTAGTAACATGGCAAAGTGATAAGCCACTGAAAGCACAGTCTTATCTGTTAACTGCACTTACAACAACTGACATTTCTGCTTGCAGAGCAAGTGAGTATCTTACTTCTGGCCATCCCCAGATCCTCAGAGCACTTTTATGCCACTTTTCCACAGGGTGAGATCTCTTCTGGTCACCTGTGGCACCCTCCCGTTCCCATGAGTCGTCACAGCAGCATGAGGGGACAGTGCCAGCATGTGTGTGGGAGGGCTGAAAGGAAAAGTTAATTATACTCTTACAAGTTCGAGATCAGTTTCTCCTCCAGGACAGTTTTTAATTCTTTCCAAGCTCCAAAAACCTTGATCATCACCGATGACATAATTTGCGCTCAGCTTCCAGTTTCTATTGTCTCTGTGACCACCTGATTATTTGCTCTTTCTTGCTTGCAGCTGCATCTCTACACCTTCTCTGGAGGAAACAGCTGCCACTTGTCTTTTCCTGGGCTGGGGTGCTAGTACTTTTTGACTGAAGGGAATTTGCTTGACACACTGAGGTGGGTCCATCACCTTTGAGAAGAGCAGAGCTGGGGCCTCCTGGTTTTCTTCTTTCTTTTTTCTTTCTTTCTTCACAGTAGGCTGTGGCATTGCTACCAAAAAGAGTAATAAGAGTGAAAAAAAGGATGTGGAAGGAATGTGCTTCAGTAAAAGAAACGCAGAATAGCTTCTCATTTTCCTGAATGAGTGGCAAAAATATCTTGTATCTTCAAAATGATCCCATTTCTGCCACAGAGACTCACAGTCACTATGTACACTGCAGTGCACACACCAAGACCTTTGGGAGAAAGCATTTCTTTTCTTTTTTCTTTTTGTTTTTTTTCCTAGTTCAACAGTGCTACGTGATAGATGGAGTTAACTCCTTTGAGTTTTGCACGGCCTTCTGTCTAATCATCAGCCCTTTGAGAAATGTGGAGGAGGGGCCAGTCCCTTCTCAGCAGTTATGGGAAATGGAGACCGATTAAATCATAGGCTTTGCCCTGTCAGTAAAAATGTAAAAATGTCAAACATGAAAAAAAAGTATTTCCATATTGGGTGATGTGTTTTTTTTTCTCAGCTATAATTGCTCTAGCAGTATAAGAAAGCAACACAAGGTTTAGATTAGTCAAGCACATTTTTGCGCTATGTATATAATAACAAAAAACCCAGACCTGCCAACCCACCCCCAGGCCTTGAATTTTTGGTAGATTTTCTAGTAAAGTTCCCTCTATAGTCCTTAGGGGAGTCTTCAAGGGTGAACTGATGAAGACATGCCTCTTGTACCATTTGCATTTGTACATCTTGAGCTCCACTGCAATATCCTCTGTTTGAAATTTGTTCCATTAATGTTCCACTCCGTGGGAGCGAGGACAACCCTAATTATCCCTACCCTGGAGTAGCTCAGCTCCCCTCTGTCACGGCATCTTTTCTTGTTGGTGGAACGCCACGTTAGCAACCTGAGCCCATTGTCCTCCTTGCCACACAGCCCAAGGTGTTACACATCTAGTTGCAGAGGGGACCAATCCTGATTTCCTTAGTGCACTACTCATTGACGTCACTGGTCTAAAATGTCAGAGTAAGACCCTGAACAGGGCATGACAATGGCTCTCCCCTAACTTTATCCCCCTAAAAATTCAAGGTCAACTCCTCACTAGTTGTTGAGGCACGTTCATAGGCCAGTATGAGAGGTGGATGGTGTACCATCCTCAAGTAATCATTTGAGGTGGTAAGAATTCACCTCTGGGGGGAGAACTTTCTTTGTAGTGGCTGTAGAAGATGGCAAAACCCCCAATTTGGATGGGTTGTTTAGCTTTTAAATGGCTAAAGATAGGAGAGAAAAATCTTGTTAACTTTGAGTTGGAAGGTGTCAGACCTTGCCAGTGGTAAGGAGCTACTTCATAAGTACAAGGATGGCAGATTCTGGAGTGGGAGGAGGGGTGAGGGTGGGCTGCATTGAAGAGGCTTCAACCAGCTAGAAGATCATTTTCCATATGTCAGAGCAGAGGCTGCCAGCTTTGCTCATGCTGAACGATACCTTTCCCCATGATTAGCCCCATTGATTTTATCGGCTCTGCTCACAGAGAGCTAGATCAGATCACGGTGCTTCAGCCCCAGGAAAGGAGCCACCCACTGCTGAGCTACCGCTGGGTCAGACCTGTCTCCTTGCTGCTCTGGGAAGGGAGCAATCCGTGACGGGTCTGTAGCTGGCACAGCACATGCTTCCTGCTGCCAGATGCCTTGGGAAAGGAAATGAAGGATCCATCAAGTTCTCCCTTCTTTCCCCTTGGGCTAAGGAAAGGGCACAGTCCGCAGAGGCTATTGTTCCCCTGTGTGTGAGAAGCAAGACACAGGACACGTTATGGTCCCTTACTTCTTGCATTGGCATGCTGGCCATGATCTGGCCCAAAGTGAGGTGCTACTCTGCATGAAAAAGGGGCAGAGCCTGGCGCTCAGTGGCCAGAAGGCTTTACATGGCCCAGAGCATGAGGTCAGTACAAGCTCCTTGAAGAAAGGTGTAGCAACAATGCATCCAGTGCATTTACTGTTGAACACAAAAGCCATTTACAAGAGGGGGGGGGGGAGAAGGAAAAGAAAAAGGCGTGCGTTTATTCTCAGGGCAGAAAGAGTTTATGTGCCATCGAGCGCCCACTGAAAGGCAAAGAATTGGTTTGTCACAATGCGCCATTCGCTGGAGGTTTCAGATCCACTATGATATTATGGCTGACGGCTCAGAGACCTTGCCTTGACTACCAATGTAATTGGCATGGCTGGATGCTTTTGATTGAGTTTTAGCTGCTCCCCGGTAAATCTGCTGAATGATTCTGCGGGACCTGTGGGCATGCAAAGCCCCCATATTCCTCACTGACCTGCCCCTCTGGCTCGCTTGTCAGGCGATTTACAATAACTAGCACTGTCCTTGTAACTCTAAGGTAAGAAGTGAAAACCCTTTCTTTTTCCCCTAATTGTTCTACTGGTTTTACAGTTACCAAGCTGTAAAGCACCTCATCACTCTTGTTAATTCTTTCTTCCTTTTGAGCTGCCAGTTAGTAATCAATTATTACCCTTGTCATTCATGCTGCAGCACAGCAGCTGGTCACAAGAAGCCTCTGTTTCATTGGGCTGGAGCCAATCAAGTCTCTCCAGCTGTCCCTTGCTGCTCTGAATCATAATGTACAGTACTTGTTGCTTTACAAGTTCCTTTAGCAGGCTGCTTTTTTTTTGGAAAAAAAAAAAAAAAAAAACGAAAAAAAAGTTTGCGCTCCCAGTTCTACCCTCACGGCACATCTGGCTGCTGGAGGTTAAAGTAAACTCCCTAATGCTGCATTTTGATGAGGGGTGGAGGGGATACTCTACGTTAGCCCAGCAGATATTTTTGTCATATTCTCCATTTTATGAGATGACTGCATTGATATAAAGACTGCTGACAGATCAAAGGTTTCACTGGTAAAATGATATGAAAGGCAGAGACATTAGCATCCATCAAGGTCCTGTTAGGATTTGCAGAACAGGGGTTCTGGGCCTCCCAAGTGAAACCTAGCAGGAAGGTCTGCGAGCCTGCATAGCAAATGAAAAGAAAACAAGAGAGGGCACACAGAATATTGGAGGAGGTAGTGACCCACAAAATAGTAGCAATTCGAGCTGCAAGGCACCCTGATTGAATTGCAGTGGAGGCAAATGCTCTCAGGCTTGCCGTTCTTGTTGTGGAGCGATGCACCGTTCAGTGTCGCACTCTGAGCTATCAGCTAGGCTTTCAGATGACTTTAATTCAGAGAGGGAAACAACAGTGCCATCGCTTTCCTGATCGTCTTTGTTCCCAGCTCCCACTGCTTGACTACAGGCTGACGAGACTAGAAATCCTGCAAAAATACCCAGCCAAGATGTGAAGTATTGCGGGGAAGTGGCCAGCTTTGGGAAATCAGTATTGTCATCCTGTAACTTACGTTTCTCCTGTATAATATAATCAAAAGGAAGAAACCAATTTCACAACTCTGCTACTGATGTGGGTATTTTCATTGGCTTCTGTGGAGCAAGTCACAGGAATAAAAGTTTGGGAAACGTCTTTTACAGTTACTGCTTCTCCTCTCTGACATGCCTCAAGGAACTAATTTCATGGAAGCACTAAGCAACAAATTAAAATGTGATATAACCCCCACTAATTACATCCTGTTACAAGAATTTCTCCCCCTGACTGTTTAGGAACCCAGTTAGTGTTAACTATATGATGGCCACCAGTGACATTATCCAAAAGTGTCTAGGTTTTATTGCTGCTGCAGCTCATACCAATAAACTTATCTCTGCTAAATTGAGCAAAACCCCCCAGTTTTACAAGACTGCTACGCACATCGTACAGCACATGTTTGCCATGGGGTTGGTAATAGCTTTCCCCCAAAGGGCATAATTATTAGCTGTAGCTGTAGCGAAGTCAAAAGAAATGCAATGCAGTCACCCATATTTCACGTGATAAGGTCTGCCACTTCGGCTTCTCAGCAGCTTGTGCTAAAGCACATGGATGGTGATGGTGCCCCAACACTCTTCATGCTGACGTACTAGTCTTGGAAAGGCTAACATCATGGGATACAGTGCTGTGCAGACGTACCCCACTTAAATTAAATAAGCTAACACAGGTGTCAGGCCTGGTGTAGACCCTAAGGCTCCATACAGGGTAGCTTTACCCTCCTTTTCACTTTTTACAGCTCTGCTTAGAGGGCTGAATTTCTTTGATATGAAGGTTGCGTTAGCCAAGTCTGAGCACCATGGCAGGTAGACTGCTTTAGATGCCCTAGTGGCCTTGCAGGCTAGTTTGATTATCTCCATATGGCCTGGTATAGCGCTTTGTAGATGGCCCTTTTGAAAGGCAGCGTGTTTTGTCGTTGTGCACTTCAG
Organism: Chroicocephalus ridibundus; assembly: GCF_963924245.1. NCBI lineage: Eukaryota > Metazoa > Chordata > Aves > Charadriiformes > Laridae > Chroicocephalus > Chroicocephalus ridibundus. Next base: position 140,961,286 of record NC_086284.1, on the reverse strand, counting down.
GGGTGGCATTAATTTTTGGTAAAGGGCCAGCAGCCGGGTGTGCTCTGCTGATGTCTTCCTTGTTTGTGACCAGTACTCTGCTTGCGCACAGAGGTCTGCTGGCGCGTGGTGCTGTTTAACAGACTTGCAGCTGTGGAGACTCCTGACTCTCAAGGAAAAGAGGAGCTCAGGTGGGGTAAGTAGTCCCCTTCAAACAGCAAGGGTTTTCAAAGAAAGAGCCATTTCTGAAGTATGAAATGACCTCATTAAGAGGTCCCAAAAGGCCTGGTAGAAAAGAGATTTGCACAGCTGTCTTGTGGACCCTTTGCAAAGAGCTCAGTTCCACCCCAATGAATGGCCTTTTCCGTGGGAATATTTGGAAGTCTGGTGCCATGAAATCCTGTAGGCACAGAGCTCACACAGATTTGCACTGACCGTCGACTCCGAGGGTTTTCCAAGATTCCCAGACTCCCAACATCTTCTGTGAGCCTCTCCTAATAGATTTAGTTCTCAAAATCTGTGCGGAAGAGCACATGATGAGAAAAGAGGGAGAACAGTGTGGTTCCGGCTTAAGGTTCTGGCTTTCTTAGAAGACCTGCCGATTAGACTACATAACCTCGTCATTAGGGACATGCCAAGTTTGCACCAAGTATTTGATTTATCTCCTTGCTATCAAACAAAAATATAATCTTGTGAAACAGATTAATCGTAAATTTATATTTTGGAGTTATTTGAACTTTGAGGGATCAAATGTAACCATTTATTTCTGGTTTTGATTTCTTTAAATTAAAAAAAAAAACAAAACTCCTTTTAAAAGGAAAAAAAAATTAGCATTTGTTCCAATGCAGAAGGAGTTTGATCTTATCAAAACACTCTTTTAAATTTTGTGGGCTTTTTTTCATGGCAGCATTGTCAAAAACTAGCAAGTTCCAGTGGAAAGACTAAATTTTGATGAAAGGGCACCTTCTGAGATTAAAATGTTCTGATGGAAAATTTTTGCTAGCTCTGGTTAGAAGCTAGGCCTTTGTTTCTGGCTTTTGTACAGATCTTGCAGGTCTGTAGGAAGACACGCTTGGGAGAACTGAGAAAAAACTTTGGTGCTGCAGCACTCACCAATACAAAGCATAAGATTTAAGGGGTCTGAACAGCAGAGTGGGATCTGCAAAACTCGAGGTAGCTATTTCTACGTGCTGATAAGCCAGCGGTCTCAGCAGGAGACCAACTGGCTTGTACAGCGCAGCAGTTCTGCAGCTACTTGTTCTTTTCCCAGGGCTGAACTGGTAATTTGCTGTCTCTAGAACCAGGGACACTGCTGCAGAGATGAGACCACTCTGTCTTTTCCCCATTCCTGCATTGTGTGGAGCAGGGCTTCTACCTCTAGGTAGAATAATTCAATTTACCCACTTCCACTTACAGGGACTAATACTTGGTCACCATGTTCACTGTACCGCTTTCGCCACTGGCACATCTGATGGCTGCACCTGTCCTTATAATGTCACTATAACCTCTTCATGCTGTGTCTCAGACACCCCAGCTGAAGTTAAAACCTCTCAGATCATAGTACACATACTGAAATGGCCCACAACAATTCGCTTCCTATCACTCAACCAATTCAAATCCTGCTGCAGCAATGTGAAGTTGTAAAAAAGTCCTCCAGGAGGATGCATAGTAAGAAAGAAGTGTGTTGCAGGAGTTTGGAACTTGTTGTTAGCTTCAAGGTGTGAGGATCTAAAAGAAAATCTTCTCCAAAAAGCTGATACAGCTATTCTTGCCACTGAAGTCAGCACCCAAGCAAGCTGAATAGGAGATGACTCATTGCTGGCATATCCCTTTCAACCTTCTGCCTATGAGAAACATAAAAATACCATCACAGGAGGTCCATCACCTTGCATTGTGCTTAGTATCCTCCCATTGCTGTATGCTTGTGCACATACACATTTGTTTAATGGCCACTTTGAACGATCAGTCATCGTGAACTTCATCTTCCTGTGCAGTAGAAACTTTCATAGTGAAATGTAAAAAGTATTGTGTAAATATAATAGAATATGGATCTATATATATCACATGTTCATTTAGCATTATATGAATGAACATGAGCATGCCTACTGGAATAAAAACATTGGAAGGTACTTGGGTTGTAGAGAGGAGAAGAAAACTGTGAGGCACCCTTTACAGGTCATCTCCTGCACAGATCAGTGGAGAAGACTATAAATTTTCTTTGCCTCCTCTGTCCCAGAGGATGACCTTCAGACCTAGCTCACACTTTTATTATTCCAGGACCTGCATCAGACTAGGGCCACTGTATCAGATGTTTAGTGCCTCTCTGGAATATCTCCATCCCAAGCTACCCGGTACCAGCAGTCACAGCATGTAATGGAAAAACCTTCCAGGAGCCAATGAAAGAGAAGTGCGTATGATTTGCAGAATAAGTCTTACACAGTTCCGTATTTCCCTAGAAATCCAAGTCAGGATTCAGTTCACCTACTGCAAAGTGTCCGTGTGAGACTGGGCACCTGACGTATAGCTGGCTAAAGGCAACAGTAGGAACGGCTGTCGTCTTGTCTGTCTCTAGGCACCTCCATCTGAGCTAAATGTGTAGGCTCACCTTGGAGTCAATGGAGGGAAACAGGGGCTCCTAGAAAGTTTTAGTGTTCTGATCTTTCTTAGATGTCCTTGTTCTGAAAGAAAAAAATAGATCCATCATTCAGCTCATCTGAAACTGTACGCCTCTGGGTGGAGTTTGACACTACAATGAACCTAGCTTTAGGACTTGTAACATCATATCACAAATGCCACGTCCGTGGGACACCGATATAAGCATTGTGTCACCTCACCTTGTTGTCCCAAGTGCATTAGAAGTTGTTGAGAAGTTAATCCTGTACCAGCAGGATTTATGCGACATTAGGTATTGTGTGCTGTTGCTGTCTAGCTTTGTGCTGGATCATGTATATGTGATGAATCCAGACAAAGACTAAAGGCAAGATGTTTCTTAAAGCAGTGATCGCACCAGGAATAGCAATACTAAAACTGATATTAGTTCTTTATTATTTTTGGAAGCAACTCTGCAGTTTTAATGCTACAGTTCAAATTCTGCTCTTTGTTTAGCACTTACTGTGCTGGTACCAGTCATCACAGGCATGACTGCTGAGAGAGAGAAATTTCATGAGATACTCCTGAAAACAGACTTTTGCATCCAGAGTTTCTTCTGTTTGTTTAGCCATACCTTCTGCTTTCTTCAACTAATATCCACACCATTTTTTTCTAAATCTCAATTTCCAGTAATTTTGCCCTCCCTTCTCTTCCCCCGGAATCAGACGTTTGTGGTTAATAGCTTCCTGAATACACAAGCTGCCTCATACGCTTTGCAAATTAAAGATATCATCCCACTGAAATAAAATTTAAGTCTAACAAAAACACAAAACAAGTTACAGGATAGGGCAATATCCAGATGTGGGATACTGGAATGAATTCTTGTCTTCTTTGTACTTTGTACTCTGGAAATCAGAGTGCTGAAGGGTGATCATGGGAAAAGTGCTACTGGCTTTTCTTGTCATAATAAGCTAGTCTTTTCAATATAGTCTGGTCGCGCATTCACTTTATAGCTACAGTTTTCTATTCAGTTTGATCAGCCACTTGGAATTCCCAAGTGTCAGCTGCACAGTTTAAAAACTACTTTCCAAAGGATAATTATGCAGACCTATTTTTAGATTCTTAAGTACCTGCTTTTAGAAGCAGAAGTGTGGATTTAGGCACTCATCTTAAAAATGTAGCCCACAGCAGTGCATTGCCATCCAGACTCCAAACTTGGGCAGTGAACTGGAAGTATGACACTGTGCACTTGTCCTGTGTCAGTGTCTCTCCATGGCTTGCTTATTGCCAAAGACACAAGGGCTTACACACTTCCATTAGAAAATGTCTCCACAAGAGCTAGCAGGAGGTAATATCGACCCTCAAAGTGATTATGGTGGTTTGGTGAGAAATCTACCCCACCGCCTTCAATTTTCCATCTTGCCTTGGGCTGTAGTCAACCAAGGGTTTGTCCATGTTTACTAGACCAGCCCTTGGGAAATTGGGTTGGTACTAATTAGAAGTACTTTTGGTTTACCAGATCCTCCTGCGTTAACTGCAAGCACCATGCAAACCTACAAGAACAGAGTGAAGCCCATTGTAGGAAACCCCTATGTCCAGGATTTTGTTGGAGCTTTGGAGCATTTTGTAACTTCTAGAAGGAAACAAGATGCAAATTTCAGAGCATCCCTGGCCTCAGTTCATAGCCTTAGTTGTCCTCTAGGATTTTCCCCGGACTGGAGCGACCCATTTTCATTGGGCACTGTCTTCAGAGTGAGTTCTCATTGAGGCTTTCCTCAGCTGTAGAAATCCACAGGTCATCCATGTAGGGGCAACTCATATCTTAAAGTTTGTCTTTCACAGTTAAGCTTTAGGTCTGCTGGACACAAGTGACTCTCTCTGAAGCTAGCTACACCTTTTCTGTACCCTACCCACTTGTGAATCTTTTCTCCACCTTCACCCGTTCACCTAAGACTGCTGTTCCCAACTCTTGTGGTCACTCAGCTCAAAAGCAGAATGGATCCTCCTTCCACGCTTTTCATGGCCTTCTATCATACCGTGGTCCTTTCTGCTCACCTTCCTTTGCAAATTCTTCGCAGGTTGCATAGTTTTCTTGCTCTTCACATTTTCAAGACTGTTATAATACTTCATAGCTCTTCTATGGTGAGTTGTGTTCAATATCCACAACATTCTTTCAAAACTAGGGACTCCCATCTTTCCAGAGAGATAAAGCATGTCCTGTTGACTTTATATATGGCATACTTGATCAGCATTTTGAGCTTTTTAAAGGGAATTTTGCTCTTTAACCTTCCCTCCCTTTGAGGGTATCATTATGCATGGCTCCTGCCATCATGGAAGGCACCACTAATCACTAAACAGCAAGACAGTGCATGCTTCCCTCAGATGCATTTACCGAGATTTCTAGAGGAAGGCCTTAGTTTCACTAGTCCTGGAAGCATCCTTGCCTATAATGGTCCCTTTAAAGGCATCCTCGTCGTTTAGCTGGTCCCGCTATTGGACCAATAGTTGCCTGGGCAGTGATTGGTTCAACAGACATATAAAACCAGCTAGCACTGCTGCCTAAAGACACCATCGCACTCTTGTTGTATGTCTGCTGGCTACTCTTTTTCTGTGTCCTTGTGCTGAGTCTGAATGGGAGGCAGATCTGGCCAAAAACCAACCCATTAAAGAAAGAGGATGTTATTTTTCAGCTCCTTCAGTTCCCCGTGCCGTTACACCTGGCTGCAGAAAGACCCATGCTGGCAGAAGGGAGGAGTGGCACAGGAGATCAGACCTGTTACTTTCAGTGCTGTCTTATGTCAGCCTGAAGTATTTGTTTAACTGCAACTTAAGGGAAAATATTTGTAAAAGCACTTCTCATCTCTTTGCTTTCCTGTGCTCCCCTGTCTTTCTAGTTGCTGTGTCTAGTGCTTTAGCATGAAAGCTCTCTGGGGCAGGGACCATCTTTTCGTTGTGTGGCTGTACAGAGACCAGCACAACAGTATCATTGTCCTTGGGGCTCCTAGATGCTAATGCAAGAGCAATAACCACAGTAATCCAAAGGCTGAGCAGATCAGTGGGCTGTTGGGTTAAAGCAGATTGACCTCTATGCTGTTTCCGACTTTATCTCCAGCTGCCTGAGGGAAGTCACGTCATCTATCTGTGTCTGTATTGCGGCTGTAAGTTCTTCGGGGCAGGGTCTGGTTTATGCCATGGGTAGTATAAGGGGTTCACAACCTTGCTTGCAAGGTATCATTAAATTGTTCTGCTCTGGTATCCAACAGTTCAGACGGGTTAGTGGGTGCGCTTGGCCCAGCTGCTGCTTTGAGTGGGACATTTCCTTTGTTTTTCCAGACCATAAGCCCTCTCCAGATATTTATACATGTTGACCATATTGTTCTTGGCTTCAAGATCCGGGGCTGCACAGGTTTATCCCGTGCCTAAGAGAATTTTATTTCATGTACAATAGTTACTGGTGTAGATTTGAGGGGCTCCATAGAAGGGTCTTACAGCTAGTGAATCATGTAAAAACAAGTAAGATTTTCCTTTCCTTCCAGACTAGAAATCTCTTTTTCTCTCTCCAAACATGTCTTGACATTTTAGCCTAGTAGCTCCTATTATTAATAAACACCCGTCACAGATTTTAATCTAAACCCCAAACATACATACTTGTTAGACCTCCATCGCGATGTTCTCCGATAGAACCGTTGCTTCCCTTAGAGGACATTTATCTCAGCTCAGAAAACATGTGCAAGTCTTATCCTCCAAACCACAGTTGACACTCAGGTGACAGCTATAACTGGATGATTTTTAGTTTGTTTAATTATTTTGCATCCTGTGTTTGTTGGATATCATAATGGTTGAAGATGTGGTCCAAACATCAATGCAACGGTAGCGCTCTCTTCTGCACTGGTGGAATTCCCACCGCAGCGGTAGTTTTCTGGTTCCCTGCTGGAAGAGTTTGCAAATTGCACAAATTCTCACGCTGCCTGGTTATTTCAAATCTGATGTTGCTTTGGTGTGTCTTTCCTATAGCATCCCTTAATTCAGACACTGCAGAACCAGATGTTTCCTTTTATGTTGCTGCTGATCACAGGAAAGAAGAAAACAAAACTAATGTGCAAAAAATTTGGCAAGTGACAGCTTGAGTGCAGAATTTTGTAATGCTGAGCCTGTGAGCCTCGTATTAAACTAGTTCCAAAACAGGATGTTGCAGTGCATGTCTAATATCCCTTTTCTACCACACCCCAGAACAATTTCTGTTGCTATCTGAGCTATGAATTGCATTAAAAAGCAGCAATCAAATCTCACGGAGAAAGATTGTGTCTGCTTCAGCAAGCAGCAGGCACAAGTTTCATCCACTTTACTATAAGGGATGGACACAAAGGTGTTCCACTTTGAGACACTGTGTGGTGAGAGCCCTCCCTGCTAATGCCCTGACAGTTGTGTTACTACAGCGACAGAAACAATCATCCTGTTTGTTTTTCATATCCAAAATTAGCAGACTTGCCTTTGCTAATTGCTGGCCCTATAATCTAAATAGAGCTGGGATAAAAATCAGATCTTAATCTGGTCAGTCATATGCCAACTCATGCCATCCTTGATTATCAGTGTTTGCTCCCCATGACTGAATATGTCATAGTTCATTCTGCTGCAATCTCAGACAGTCTCAATTTTGGGATATAGTTATCAGCAAAGTTTTGAGGGGTTTATTAACACTGTCTCTTGATCTGTGGGATGCCACAATTTGTGTAGCTTGAGGAAAAGCACTTAAAAAAACCCTCCATAGTTTGCACTTTTTCTAACAACAGGCTGCTATTTATTATTGGCAAGAACAGAGCAAGGGCTTTAGAATTTAAGCAAAAGAGACCTCTCGCAATGAGGAAATGAGCCTAGACATTTTTCATGAATGGGGCAGAGCTGCTTAACTCTGACTGGCTTGTTTTCTTTTCTTCCTATTCACATCACTCAAGTCCCACCTTCCTGCCTTAAAAGGCATCTCGTTCCCTGGCAGCAAGACAAGTATCTGTTTGATGTCAGCACCCTTTTATTTGCTTAAAAGCATCTTTTTTTCAAGCCAGTAAATTGAAAATGACTACCGCGTCGAGAACTAGCCAATTTCCAGCACTCTCTGCAGAACTGGTCTGCTTTCACATTTGAGAGATATCATTAATTTTCTAATGAATAATGAGATCAGAGAGCTTGCGTGCTGTATTATGTGTAGGAAAATGCTTATGTAAATCAGTATGGCTGTGGTAGCTTCCCTGGGGAACTTTAAAGCTTATCATATCATTAAATCTGATAACAATTCATTTTTTTTAAAGAAATGCAAGAAAAAAAATAAAGATCTATTCACTGCCTATTTGTAATAATATGTTTATAATATGAAAGAGAAAGGAAGGCTACAAGATCATATATGAGAAAATGCAACCAGAAATTCCTTAGGCTTTGCAAGCTGCACCCAGTATTGAGGAAAAAAGCAGCCCGTATATTTACATAGCTGAACCTTGTGAAATACACTGAATGCAATGAAAACATTGTCATAGTCCAATGTTAGCGTTCAATGTGGATTTCACTTTTCCAGGCTCCCTGCAGCAGATTCCAAAGCTCTTCTAGCACATCCCTTCCAGTGACCTTAGAGGCACCTATCTCATATTCCCCTTCTTCCTTCCCATGTTAATGATGAGCTCAATTAAATTAAAGGAAAATGTCCACCTTCCTTTCAATTTGGTTTTTAGCATCCTAGTGACAGAGCAGTGTTTGATTTGTACCAGGGCTAAGGACATCAGGATACCATTTTTCCAGTGGGACCAAGAGCTGCTCCATGGATTCTAGTCATCATGTTTACAACCTAGAAAACTTTTAATTAATCTTCCTGTTTCCTTCCTCCCCTGCCTGTGCTGAGCATAAACAGCATTTAATTTGCCAGTGCTGTTAACTCTGCAAGTTACAGTATATATTGTGCTAGCATCACCAGTTTCTCCACAAAATCAAAAGTCTGAATGTCACTTTTCTTTTCTTGGGTGAGGTCATACAGAAATATGCCTATTCTCATGCTCAGTTGCCTTGAACAGCCCTGGCAGGGTCTCAGGTAGACCTTCTTCTCTGGATCTGTGGGGAGAGGTGTCTCATGGGGTGGGAGCCCCATGTGTTACCTAGCAGAGGAAGGTAGTGTCTGCCTGCAAATATGCTGCTGAAAAAACCCCAGTCCTGGAGTTTTTAAAGGGGCCTGTGGAAGACAGATGTAGGAATTCGGTGCTTAGAAGCCCTTTATACCTTTTAGAGTATCCTTCGTTATACTTATTTCTCAATGTGTGGTTATAAACTTCCCCCTAACATAGTGCAGTTGCTGCATCCCCTTCCATGCCCTCTTCATAAAGCCATAGCTGAGCCTTAGGAGATGAGACATGTTCTTACTGCTGTATCGATGTTGGGTAACCAACCATGACTCACTGAATAATGACGAGTAATATTGTGCACTTTGTAGCTCTACCTCCCCTGATTCTTACAGCATTTTGCAAAAAAAGAGAGTTGCTACTTCCTAGGGATGCAGAGATGGATTTAGGAGAAGGCGCTATCCATTGTCCCAACCTGATGTAACACACCCTCTTGCTTCACATGGTGGAGGATTGCAGTGACCTCCACCATCCATCCATGAGAAGCCCCAAGTGAGTACCACTGAGTGTCGGGGGAGCACAAGGTAGATAGATCTGTGCTGCTAGGAAGACAGGAGATCCCTCTTTTTATCCTAGACTCTTCCCCCTTCCATGTTAAGTATTAGCTACATGTTTTTCCACGTTTGTTAGAAAGGGGGAAAGAATGCATCTGTTCCTCAGGGATGATGAACTGAAATTGGCCTTGATTCAGAAAAAAAAAGTCTATTCAGTGCAGCACTTAAACTGAGCCATAAGTGCCAGCCTGAATAGGGACAGAGTTAAGCCTCTGTTTAAATGCTTTCCTGAACAGGGGTCATTAGCACTAGCTCTCTCACTGAACAATGGATTATTACTAATGGAAGCAGCTAGCATTCAGATAGGCATCCAAACTTTTCGGTGCTTTCTTTAACTTAGCTATTTTCTGCTGCTACTTGCAGGCCAGTTGGCTGCTGCACACTTACAGATCCCAAGAAGAGGAGGCTCCCAGCAATCTGCCAAGAGAGCCATTCAGCTCTGAAGTGCTGGTTTGGAGGGCAATGGCATGAGGTGGAGAGTCGAAAGTGATGTGAGGCAGGTGGGGACTCCCTTTGAACTCAAGGAGTAATGAACACTTTTTTCTATCGAAAACTCGCTCAACTAGTTATCAAGTAGCAATACTGAGGAAAATTACAAAATGACACAAATCAACGTTTTGGCTGATTACAAAATAAGTCATTTTTTTTCAGTGTCTTATCACAAAACTAGGCAGTTTTTGTTTTGCGATCAGCATAAATATTTGAATGTTGCCTGTCAAACTCTGAATACAATGGATTTATCCAGTAAAATACACAGTTTTACAGAACATATGGATTCATTCAAAGCTCTTTTCACTTTTCCCCTCCCCAGTATATAATTTTGGATGTATTCTTCATACATGGATCATCCACAGACATTTTAGTTAAGTAAACTTCAGCTGTATTTGCTATCTGACCTCTTCTGCTCTCCTGTTTATGAGATAATGCAGGAGCAGAAGCAAAATGATCACCAATGAGAGACCAACTGCAAGTACAGATTCTGTGCACATTTAACTCCGTGTACAGCAGGGTTATTTCCTACGGAAGTTCTGGCATAACCTCATAAGCCTCCATTTATTGCACACCAGTTTTGTTATTTCAGCTAAATCTAGCTGTAGTGGGAGTTTGTGGTCTTCAGGAAGGAGATGACAGTAGGGACAGTGCCAAGCTGGGCTTTAAAAGCCTCAAGTGGGGCTCAGAGCCCAATACGGAGAATTATGGGACAAGGCAACATGTCTAGAAATGTGCATAGGTAATTAATTTGATTTTTGTGTCACCTAGAGTCTTCTCGGTGCTTTTACTTACCGTACAGAGTCAAATTGGCTAAGTCGCCTTGGTGAGCCCTGAGCCTCACTACTGAGCTGTGACAAGATTAGAAGTGAAGGGTAGTGAGGCAGCATCACCTCTTCTCCTCACACTGCTCCTCTGATCATCTTTTGTCTGCACAGGAACAGGACAAATCATGTGCTCTGTCTTGTCTTTTCTTGAAATGGCTTTTTGGAACACAATTCTCGGCACATGAATGGGAAGAAGCTGTTTACGACATGGATTTATGAAAGGTGAAATGGGCTCAACCAAGCTAACAACCTCCTATTATAAAATGACTAGGTTTATGGGTGAGAGAAAAGCAGTGTATGTCATCTACCTACAATTTAGCAAGGCTTTTGATGCTGTCTCCTACAGTATTTTTGTATTCAAGTTAGGATGTTACGATCTGGATGGGTAAAAAGCTGCTTGGAGGATAGAGCTCAAAGGGTAGTGGCTAATAGGTGTTATTCTCCCTGCAGGCGCAAACAGGCTCTGTAGGTGTCTCTGCTGAAAATGACCTGGGTGTCTTGGTAGACAGCAAGCTGAACGTGAGCCAAGGAGTGTACCCTAGCAAGAAAATACACTGACACTATCCCGGGCAGTATTAGCAGAAGAATAGCCAGTATGTTGAGGGAAGTGATTATCTCCCTTTACTCAGCACTTTTTAGACCGTAACAAGCGTACGGCATTCAGTACTTGGGCCCCCGGTAGAAGTAAGACATTGACAAAGTGAGGAGCAGAGGGACACCAAAAATAGGCTGGAGCATGTAGCCCATGCAGACGTGCAGAGGGAATGAGGCGTGTTCAGCCTTGAGAAGAGAAGGCTTTGGTTATCAAGAAGTGGGAGCCAGGCTCTTCACGGGGGTGCATGTCAGGAGAACAAGAGACAATGAATATAAATTGACAAAATATGTTCTGACTATATATAAGGAAAAGCTTTTTCATCAAGAGTTGAAACAGGTTGCCCAGAGAAGATTGTGCAATTTCCATCTATGGAGGTTTTGGAATGGAAAAGGCACTGAGAAAAGAGGTTACGTTTGAGAAATTCCTGGAAATTATGGATTTGTCTGAGGTTGCCCTTGTTGCAGGGCCAAATAACAGAAACACAGTGTGGAGGCTAGTTCACGTGGTCCCTGGGTCAGAAATGATCGCTTGTCAGGATTTCGTTTTATTGATGGATTTGACAAAATTACCCAAAGTGGTGACTGATGCATGTAACCAGTTTGGCTTTACATTGCAAATTTTGAAGTTTTCAAAGGAGCGTGGACCTTGGAATAAGAGTTATTCTTATAACAATGAAAATAGAAAGAAAATTGAGCTCTCCATTGCAAATGTCTGTAATGTGGTATGATAGGACAACAATTCTTCAAATTCTTAGCACTCAGATTTCTGAATTTAACATGCCAATACTAATGTTACCTGAGGGACCTGGTTCTGTTCTTGAGCTTATGTTGACCAGCATCTTGATCTGCAAACAGTTCCTCTATGAGTCTCCGTGTGGAGAAAGGTATGTTGGAGGAACACTGCTGGGATCAAAGCTTCCATGTTGATTTGTCAGTGCCATAAAATTGCATCCTCTATGGGTTTGAAAGACTAGTGTGTTATGCAGTGTGTAAAGCGCTTTTGTAGAATTGTGTGACTGACATCATTTCGATTGCTGAAATCAGTTAACATTTTAGAATTACAACGGTGTTCTTTCTGACACACTCTTAGTATTGCAAGGAATGTCTACTTCTAAATCACATTGTGAGCCCAAGATATAGTCATGAGTTTCACCCAAGCACTTGAATAGCTAAAAATGTTACATCCTTAACATTCCACTTACATGGTGCTACAAACCAGCTGATGTTCATATGAAGGCTAGCTCTAATTGCTGGGAGATGACAAGAAGGGACTGGTATTTAATTTTGGCATGTATTTTCACATTTAACAAATGACATCAGCTTCAGCAGAGTGCCCGTAAATCAATGAAACACTGACATTATTCATTCATAAAGCTGGACAGTCACTCCCTCCCTCATGAGCAGGAACATGGCTGAGAAATTCTGACAAGGACATGCCACAAAAATAACCACCTAATCTTTTGCGGTGCCTCTTTCAAGGCACAGGGAATGTACCTGCTGTGTTGGTATATATTGATGGAAAGTATCCAGAACGAGCCATGTGTTTCGTCTCTAATGAAGTCAGTTATACATTCCCTTCCCTTTTTAAAAAGTGTTTGGAGGCACTGAATTATTATTTACATATTTGGGATATGTTTTATAATTACTTGAAGCCTTTACTCTTTTGTATGGGGCATTTCTCGCTTTAATAAAGGATGAGTACAAGGGAAGTGTCTGGTGGTCTGCAGAAGTCACCAGGATTCCTCCAGTATCTGTGTGGGAGATCCAACCTGTAAAGAGAGGTAATGATGGGTGGAAAATCAGAGACTTGCCATTGAACGTGGGGGTGGTGAAAGTGCCTAATTTGGGCTGCGGGGATTGGGTTTGAGTTGCTGTTTGGCCAGATTTATAGCAAAGATGTGAAGCTGCTTCTCCCACGTCCAGTGGGAATATTCCCACAGCCCAGAGCTGAATCTCTCTCTCGGTCTTCCTTCTCCGAGTCGCTCTGCTTCTCCACATAAGTAACTGAATATCTGTTGGGGCAGAAAACAAGAGAGAAATTTGCTAGCACGTGGCATAGGACACTCACCCTATTTCTAAGGCCAGTCTTTCTTGACTCAGATGTGTCTCCTTGGAGATGCTTGGTTTGGGGGAGGTGGCTGCTCCTACTGACCAATTCCCAACCACCTCCAGGCAGAAGGGGCCCCAGTCAATGGGAAGCTGCAGGAGAGTGGGAGCGGTGGTGCAGAGGCAGCAGCTTGGGAGCTGGCTGCGCAGGAAGGCTGGAGAGCAGCGAGCTGGAGAAGTGGGAGCGGAGGACCCTGTAAGGGACACAGGCCCTCCCTGCAGCTGGCAGGGGACCAGCAGTAGCTGTAGCCGAAGAACACAGGGCCCTGGCCCCGCAGGCAAGACACTGGGATGGAAGCATCCCAATAGGATGCCTGTTTTATTGCTCTTGTATGGTCTGCCCGCAGGGGCCAGGCTAGGAAGGGTTGTTTTGTTCCTTCTCTGTAACCATTGCAGAAGTTGTGCCCAGGGTATGTGCAGCATTTTGTTCTGGCTTCTCTAGCAAAGCCACATTTTGTTGATTCATTGAAAACTGCGAGCATTGATGCAAACGCATGCAGCCTGTAAAAGGCTTCTGGATCTCTTGGTGCGCGCACTGGCATTTCAGATATCTCCCCAAATCAGCACGGGGTTGCAAAGGACTGCTGTGCCACAGCACACGTGACAGCATCTTGTGGTGGGGTGGGTTGCACCAGCAACATTCTGGGTGCATCTGAGAGAGACAGAGGTTGCATGGGCATTGCTTCCAGTTTCTGAGGACCTCTCCCAAACCCTGCTCTGCTCTAATTTTGAGTTCTTGTTTCCCTTTTTCACTCTTTGCACCAGTAGTCTTCACTTAGTATACGTTTTCAAGCATTTCCCTGCAATTGAGGGACAGAATACAATTTTTTAATATGAGAGATGAGAATCACGCTGGTTTACAGCACACCAAGGGCACAAGATGAAAATTCAGTAAACTCTACTATGAGATTTACAAGCACGTGATGGGAAGCAGCAGTATTTTGTCTTCTTATTCTGGATGTAAATCAAGGACCTTTACATATAGGTATTATGTGGGTGCTACCCAGCAGGTATGCCTTTTTTCTCCCACAGAGTTAGATAGAACTTGAATGCAGCTGACTTTTTGTAAAAGGCAGTCAGCAGATCCTAATGGCAAGCATCAAATTTTCTTTTGCTGCAACCTGTTTTTTTCCTTCTACTGCAGCTTTTTTCCTCATGTGTTTAGGTATTTATATGTTTAGCTGCAGATTGTTAAATGATTGTTTAATGTTTTCATCATACAGAGGCCTTAATTAGGCCAAATTCCTGTGTTGCTAGTTACAGTTGAGATTTGTAGTAACTGCTTTTAAGATGTTTCTGTCTGGAAAGCCATCCCTCTGGAGGCTGCAAGAGTGACAAACTCCTCCTGCTTGTAATCCTTGGGCTTTATAGTTGAAAGTGTACCGTACTAAAGACGATCATCATTGTCCATGCTGTCTCATTCTGGGATTTTCCAGACCCAATGGGCAGGATGTATTGCTGCTGTTTGCCCCTAACGCCACATTTGGAACAAGAGTCAAGCAGCTGTGCAGAGCACAGAGTTAAGAACATGGGGATGGTGTCTGGGAATAAAACTTTAATTTTCCCTGTGAGAGAAACATGGGAAATACCTAATCCTAGCTCTGTCTGCCCCCACAGAAACTCCACTGACACAAATAGACATGGGGTATTGCATTAAAGCATTACATCATCAGGACAAACCCTAATGGACTTATTTATGGCCAAGGCAAAGCGAGACGGAGCTAGATTCTGATCTCTGCTTACCTGGTGTAAATTGGGAGTAACTGTAGAGATAAACTGACATAACCAAGATTAGAGTCTGGCCACTTTGTTTGTGTCTGTTTTTGGAAGCATCTGGCTTTTAGAAATTAAGGATGTCACATAAATCACTGGTAACAAAGTGGTTCTGGACTTCAGCCTCTAGTAGCTTCTGACCATCTATCTCTGTAAAAGTGATGGTTCTCCATGCAGCTGTTTTGTGTCCAGAGGCTTTCAGTCGAATGGAGTGGACAATCCTACATCTCCTACAGCCTCAAGGAAGCAATGACATTTGGCTAGCACAGGAAATCGGAAAGAGGCAGCTTGTGAAATGCCATCCGATCAGAGATGGGACTCTAATAATGGAAGTCTGCTGAGCACGAAGCAGTCATATCTCATCTGCTTAGCTCTGGAGCGAGAATGGTGTCGCGCAGTATGTAGCCCTGATAACGAAGTAGATTGTTCAGTGAGATACAGCCTGTTCATAAATACAGGTGCAATTCTCTGAATACAGCCAAGGCAGAGTAGAAGAAGTAGACAGGTGTGAGTAAATACCTCTCACCCATTCTTAAGTGCCTTGAAAGGAGGAATGTAGAGTGATTTGTTGCTCGCTTATATTAAATGTGGCTTTTATGTAAAAAGGCCACGGTATTCTACAAACAAAACAACCTGAGGCTTCATTGATTTTGGATGTACGCGTCCCAGGGTGATGATCATGGGATCCTATCCTCTGCTTTTTTGGTTCCAGGGCTGGGGGCAGCGTATTTGACTAAATCATTAGTTACCTGTCTGGGAAGAATAGAAGGATATGAGGGTATATAGACTGAGGCTACATTGGGCAGAAGGCCATTTTTATGCCTTGATACTGCTGTTAGAGATCAGCTAGTCCAAGGTGAATACCAGATTCATTTTTTAGTAGTATATTTGAGGAACAGTTTAACTAATAAGTTTTTTTCTGTTAGAATTGCTAATAGACGATGTCTACCTTGGGGCAGATCATTTTCAAATGATACAAATTGCTGTAGGCCCACCAGCCTTGGTTTGCATTGGCTGAAGATCTTGCTTACACCTTCATTCATCTTAAATTGCAGACACTTCCAGGTTACTGTTACTGAACTGCAGCTTTTGTCTCCATCGATGTATTTCTTACATGCAAAGTTTGTTCTCTTCTCTGGAGTCTCAGATAGGACTCTCACCAGTGCAAGAAATTTAGTTAATGTGGCTTAATGAACGTTACAAATCCTGGCATCTGTTGTAATGTTTATACTTGAGAAGACCAAGTTTGGTTTATCCAAAGAAAAGCTAGGAGACAACTTGATAATGGTTAGTGGTACCATTGTGGGCAAAAATTCCTGCCAGCCAAAAAAACCCACCCCCCTAAAACATGTAACGGGCAGCTGAGCAGACACAATCTCATTAAGAGAGATTAAGTTCATCACTTCAGTGTTTAATCGTGTTCCAGTTTGAAAACAGGCAGACGAGTTTTTTGTATGCACTATGCAAAAATCTCCGGGTCCAAATTCTTATTTGTTTACTTTGATGCTTCTTCATGTATTCCCAGTCTCCAGAGGTGACCGCGAACTTCTTTTTTTTTTCAGAGAGGTATCTTTCACATATATAAAGTATTCATCTAAATGCTAGTTGCGAAGATAATAGCAATTAGCACTGGCAATGAGTGCCTAACACAGCAGCTTGAGAGGCCATGTGGTGAAGGTGTCAGCATTTGTGGAAATAAAAGCTAAAGTTCTGAGTATGTGAGGTCATCAGCAGCCTATTTTTGTAGGTTGCAGAAAGGTTCTCGGCTAGTTAGGATGGCCTAAAGACAGACTTGGAAAGAAACCGGTTCCACCTTCCTGGTTTGCAAGTACATTTCCCTGCACTTGTCGATTTTCTTTGGAAGTGTCTCTCTCAAATATTGGGATATCCTGATATCGCTCTATTCATTAACCAACTAGAACCATGCAGGAGGCGGGGGAGCTGCTCTGCCTAAAGTGTGGCTGGGGCTTTTTGCCATGAGGGAGTACCCGGCAGGCTTTGCGAAGGACGGTAAGAGATTCCTTCCTAATGTGAGGGCAGCAGGAGCCAGGCACGCTCGCGGAAGGCAGTGCTGCTGCAACAGAAGGAAGAAGTTGCTGACACCCAAAGAAACCAGAGAGGGTGTGATAGGAAAGACAAATATTTTGAAAAATTTTGTTTGCAAGTGGGGGCTGAATAGCCGTTAAAAAACTAGGGCATTAAAAATTTTTCCTCTTCTCTAAGAAAATAATTTCCAAAGGGTGGAGCTGTAAAATACCTCTGTATTATAGTTAGCATTTCGGTAAAATATTGTTGTAGGACAGAGGTCTCTGCACATGAAATCTCTCCTGACTCCCTGTCTCTCATGGAAATTCTGGCACTTCCTTATTAAAGGGATCAAAATGCGGCCTAGGGTAGATGCCAGCTGTAGCTTGAGCTTTTAAATGCTTCCAGTCTCATGTGAGAGAGTTGCAATTTTTCTCAGAGGGGAAAGGGACCATGAAATTTCCCGTGGAGAGCCGGAAGAGCGTGTGAAGGAGCCCTGTGTCTCCCATGCCTAAGGTTCGTTATGTGAAGAGTGTGTTGCCTGTCCAGGAATTGCTCGGGGGCTGGCGTTGCTCATTCGCTTTCTGTGGGGGTGAGGGACCGGGCACAGTGGGCAGGATGCTCCTGCAGCAGAGGGCACATGCAGAAAGCTCCATGTAGGAAGGCAGTAAGGCTGTTGCCTTCTGGAGAAGGGGGCTCTTGTTTCGGAGAGGGACGTGCGAGGGGAAGAGCATGGCTCTCAAAGCAGGCTACAGCCTTTGTCTCTGCGCCCACCTTTCCAATCCTGCGGTCCCAGCTTTCCCCTGGCTCTGCGCTCCAAATCCCCCTCTGCAAACAGCCCGGTGGGACGGGAAGCTCTGCAGGGCAGGGGCTGTCTCTCGTTAGGCAGGACACCCTCAGTTCACCCGGCCTCTGGGCGTTATTGTAAGGTGGATAGTAAATAAGAGTATCGACATGATTATTTTGTAAAGCGGCAGCTTGGCAGACTACAAGAGAAATATGTACAGATAAAGCGACCTTGTGATTTTGAAAGCGAGACCCGTTATTTGTTTTGAAACACATTGCCTCAGTGACCCTGCTAGTTCTGCAGACACGTCCTGCCTGGAAATGCCAAAACAGGTTGTACGCGATGCTTTTAACCAAGTTAAGGTTTTGTTGAAATAAAGAATATCAATCAAAGGCTGTTAGGCCAGAAGGCCACATTCCTTTGGCTGTTGTTGATTTCACCAGTATCTTTTGTCTAAAAGCCTGCGTTGACAGGGCATCAGAGGAGAACCCCTGGGGTAAGTGGGGATGAGTGAGGGGAGCCACATGTATCCGCATCCCTGTCAAACGGGTGTCATCGGAGGTCAAGTTCTCAAGCTCCAGAGAGGACCCTCCAGCGCCCAGTCATTAGTCAAGGGGAGAGCCAGACACCCTTCACAGCACAGAAACAACATTACATGGAGCGTGACAAGAAGTGGAATATAATACACGGGGGTGTGCAAGGGAGGTGCTGTTCGCCGTTCTGGTAAAATGGGAGGGGACACAACCTTGTCCCTGCCCCAGATCCTCCCCTTCGTCGCAGGAAATGGTCTAAATGAGACTGATGCGTCAGGGCTTTCTGACCATTGTGTTGAGGTCCCTCAAGTGTATGTGCTGGTCTTGGTTAATTGCAGCTTCTCTTTGGGCCAAGGCTGGGTGAATTTCACACTAGGATTCAAGCCCACATGAAATTGTAGCTCACGTGCATGTAGTAAAACAGAGCTGGCTGATTTTTCTTTCCTCTTGGTGACAAATTGCCATTTTGCTGAAAAAATGCCCGTTTTATCCTCTAGAAACTGTTCACAAATTTAATGGTATTTGCTGAAAAGTTGTTTGGAGAAAAAATAGATTAAGATACACTGACAAAACCAATGGAAAAATATATGTCCCCCTTTTTATCTATTAGCATCCAGGATGTGGGAGAGACAAGTTCAAGCCTCTCCTTTTCCTGACACTAAATCATTTTCCATCGTAATTTCAAATTTGCGGTATTTTAGTTAGTGATGTTCATGGTTGCTCCTACGGAAGCCATCCTGATCTGTCGGGAATACTTAAATATTTACCAAGCTGGGGGGCAGGTGCCGGGAGGGGGAGTTAGGAGGAGAAAAAGTGATCGCTAGCCTGTTCTGAGGACACTTACCGAAGAGAGGGAGCATCTCAGGCACAGACTCTGATCTCTCGCATGTTTGTTTAGGCAAAGAAGACTCAGGTCAGCCAGGGGATTGAGAGTACCTTTCACTCCTCTCCCAGTGAAAGCACTGAGGTGGTGAAGGCATTGCCCTGAGATGTGAGTCTCCTAAGGCAAAAGGAGGGGTCTGAACCTCAGGCAACTTGCCTGAGAAGCCCCACCACTTAGTACTGGAAAATGGGGGACACAACTTCTTCCCAGTCAATGTTTTTCATGGTTCATTTTGTCTATTTTTCTTTTTTTTTTTTTTTTTTTTTTAACTGCAAAAGGAGAACATCCTTTTTCAAGTCTGGAGTGCTTCATTCAGTGCAAGTTGAAGTGTTTTGTTTCGGGGTGGAAAAAAAGTAACAACTAAATCATCGTCTGAACTAAAATCAGTCCCGCTCCTTGCCTTGCCTGGTAGCAATGGAAAGAATTTAAAGCCACCATTTGTCAATAAGTCACCTGGCTTCCTCAGCCTGTAAATACCTGTGGAAGTGCATCAGCTGAAGTTGAGAAGGAAGTGGGTAGCTCAGGAGGAGTTTGGGTTTGGGGTATTAACAATTACGATATTATTTTTTTTTAAAGTCCTTACTACTATTATCATTTTTCACACTTTTTATTCTAAAACATTAACTGAGGAAAAGAGAATTTTAAAAAGTTGTCCAGAGTTGCAGAGACATCAACGCCAGACACACGAACACAAGTCAGCGTCAGCTACATCTTGTTCTGATGTGCTGCACAACAGAGTAACCTCACTGCAATAATTTTGTTTTAGCGCTGAGAAGCTCTTTATTTTGTAAATTCTTCTCTCTAATCACTTCTTCTCAGTTATCCATGGCTTCTCACATCCCAATGTTATTCATGGAGGTGTGCAGATGTGGCATGTTAAAGCACTTCTGTGAAGCACCTTTTCGTGCAAACCGCATGGAGTGATCAAGTCTAGAGGAATTTCAGAAATATGCTACTGTAGAAATTCAGAAATATAACACAACTTCTCTGTTGCTGCAAGTAGCAACAATAAAAACTTAAGGTTTTTATTCTGGAGGGATGAAAGCTCTTTTGTCCTCACTCAAATTGAAAATAAATAAATAAAATAAGATCCGGAAATACTAATCACCAGTATGGACTTTGTGGGCTCAGTTTTGTTTTATGGGTATGCTGTACCTGCATATCTCCACTGATTTTGAAGGAATTTCTGCTGGCCTACAGCATAATAAAGACCAGCAATAGCACCCTACAGGACGTCTCTTTCTTTTCCCCTTCTTATGCTTACTCACTGTTTGGTGCTGCCAGAAAACGTGCATTTCCTCAGTTATTGTGTCTTTTGTCTTGTTTGCGATGTCCTTTTCCCTGACTTTGACGAAACCATTGCCTTGGCTGTGATTACTTGCCGTTTATGAAGCATCATTGGAACAGGGGGGCACAGAAGAAGGAATCTGCAGCTTCCTCTTTTGCTCTGACTTCTGGGAGGAGGCAGCCAGACACTGTCACCAGCTCAGCACTTAGAGAAAGCAGCTGAGGCAGAGACAGAGGGAAGCTAGTGATGTCCCCTGTTCCCTCCTTGAAGTTTTTCCCACTATGCTCTTGTTGCCCTCTCTTTCCCCTAGACTTCCCGTGTTCTCGGTGGCACTGCAGAAAGATGAAAATACACACCAAGAAGAAGCTGGGGAGCTTTTGTGCTTTTTTGCTGACACCTCTCTGTTTCCTTGCTTGTGCCATCTCCCTGAACCCTCACCTCTCCCACCCATGCTGGATGGTTGCCCTCTGCAGCAGGAGCTGCCCTTTGCCTGGTGTCTGTGGGGTGACTTGATGCAGCCCAGCTCCATTTATCACAGGTCCTCAGGGCACTTGGAGGAAAGGAAAAAAGATAAGCCACCGCTACAAACAATAGAAGAAAAATTCACCCTGATTTGAGGAGTGACAGAAGCTTTTTTGTTTTTCGTGACTGAAACACATCCACGCCAACGTGTGATGCATTGGCTGAGCCTGGAAACAGAGGTCCCAGCAGATTGCTGGAGGTAGATCCCACAGGGCTGGAGGGACCCAGCCCGAGGACGAGAGTGGAGGGGAAGAGCGCAGACGCCTGGCAGTTACTGCTGCTTAATGTTTTAATGGTTGTCATCTGCAAGGTGGCAACTGGGTGCATGGTCTTAGCCTGTGGCAAAAAATGAGGAAAAACCAGGTTACGTTAAACCTCAGAGAAAAGCAGCAAAAGTTAAACACTTTTTACCTTATGCTGGCCAGGGAGTCAGAACTATATATACACATACCCAGCTGCCTTGGCTCAGCTGGGGTGCTTTAATCTGCCAGGCTGCGGTGGTGACTGGTGTTCTTTGAGCCCTCTTGTCCTGTCATTGAATTAGGTAAAAAAACCGACAACCTGTAACAAGTGCCGCCAGTTACACCATGTCTGCCACATCAAGGTTAGCATTCCCAAAGCCTGCAAGTGACTTATGAGACCAAATTACAGTTAGACATTTTGGCTCCTAACCGCTTTAATTATTCTGGGAAATTAGATTTTGGGCCAAGTTTTTGAAAAAAAAAAAAAACCAAACAGAATTGCTTAGCATCAAAAACAATGGGATACAAGCTCCTGAGTTACTCAGGTAGGTTTGAAAGCATTACTCATTTATTTCCTTCTTTGAAGGAGTTGAAAGAGCGACAAATTTGTTTTCCAGAGAAAAAAAGATTAAATTGTAGGACACGGCTTAAAGTACAGGTTATAGAATAAGATGCTGTAAGACAGAAGTAGCTTTTAAGAGGGTAACTAGTCGTGCATTTGGTTGAGGGATAGTCTCCAGATCTGCCAGCCTTCCTTCAGGTAGTGCTGTTAGGAAGTCAAGAATGAACTTGCTGAGAACGGGGAGAAACCCTCTGCCGGAGACACCAAAACCCTTGAACCAGGTTCCTGCTGGCCCTCTGCCCCCACAGGTACTTTCTGCCACGGCAGTGCTGCTGCAAGGTTTCAAAGCGCTCAGCTCCTCAGAGGTGGAAACGGCACAGGTAGGGTACGATAATCAAGAAGATAATCTGGACGGCTATTTACAAGCACCATAATGGAAACAGGTTTCCATGACCTGCTCCTTCCTTATTGCTGTGCCTTCAGCTTGACCCAGCGCATGGCTGGGAACACCGTACCCAGCCTGGCAGGGGGCCCGGGGCTTTCAGAGGAGGGGGAAGGTTTTGGCTACTGCTTGTAGTGGCAAATCGGCTGCAGAAGAGGGAGCCAATGTCTTCTCCAGCCTGGCACCTCCACTTTCCTCTTTCTTCCACAGTCTTTTTTCACACCCACAGAGGAGGAAACTGAGAAAGAGGAAAAAAACTGGAGTGGGTTAAAGAATACAGGTGTGGAGATCACTGCCTGCCAGACATCCCAAACACCTCTCCGGGCCTCCCCATGGGGCCAGGTCCCTTGCCTTCAAAGACCAGAGGTTGCAAGAGGAGGAAAGCTCCCTTGGGCAACCACAAGAGGTACCAGCTGAAAGTCTAGGGACTACCTAACACACAGGTGCCTGTTCTCCAGGCATCATCCTTGCAGGGTGTCAAAACTACAGGTATGTTTCCTCTGCAGTGCACAGATGTGGCTTGCATGGGACATGGTTCAGCAGGAGGCACCTCGAACAGCCTTAACATCAAAACCAGCAACACTCACGCAGAATCACTCTGATTATGCCCTTCACCCACACACTTCATAACCATCACCCCTTTTACTTCCCGCTGTAGTTCATCATGACCAAAACAAAAGGCAAGGGAGATACCGCTAATGAGGTGCAGAGGGATGGACGCTATCACATTTTGCACACATGTAACTGGCGGGTTTAGCAGAACTCCAAAAGAAAACATATGGCATTACATTAGCCAGCTTAAAAAAATGCCTGAACTTCCAAAAAAAAAAAAAAATGTTATTCCCTGTGAATACTATGGTGTGTGTTGCCCCTCCACCCCCCACTATGAAGGGAGCTGTGGCAGGGAGATACTTCAAGGAGATTGTGGTTTATATTACAGCTGCTAAGATAACCAGGAGCTTTCAAAAAGAATCTCAGCTAGTGCAGCTCGTTTTACAATACCAAACTCCAAGGAGAGGCGGGGGGAAAAAGTAAGTTTGTTTTCCACGCTGCCCCTTTATCTTGATGTCAAATATATCCCCTGGGAAAGGAAAACATTTAACCAGCAGATCCCATGGACACACATACACACACACACAGAGACGCACACACGCGCCTTTTTCCCCATTAAGCCACGGTGGTGGCCGGAGTGTGGCACTGCTCGCTCTGCTGCTGCTGACGGAGAGAGGGAGGTTTGGTGGGCTGGGAGAAGCCCGGGAAGAAGATGCTTCGGGTGCGACACTTACAGCCGCAGGTGCTGGTGCCAGCCTGTGACCTGGGGTGGCGAAACCCACCAAGCAGCCCGCTGCAGGTGAAGTGGTGATTTGATTACGGTTGAGAGCACCTTCTTGAGCGGGGATAACTGCAGCTGGAGAGGACCATTTAATTACGCAGACAAAAGCACAACAAAATCCCGTTTTTGTAAAGCTCCCTGGATAGCTCACATCTGAAATAAGAGGCACATTTTTAACATGGAGGGGCATGAATTATTGGCACAGCTTCTCCGGCGAGGGCTGAGGGGGTTTTCATTGCCTCCCTAGATTGCTGTAAATGATTTGATCTAACTCAGCAGGAAGCTCTGGCCTTAATACTAACATTATTGCCTGGATTCTGCAGTCTTAGATCATCATAATGAAACTTCCTGGTCTGAAAATCTGTTACACGGCACTGTTATGTGTGAGAAGCGTACGCAGACGCAAGCCCTTTCTTCATTAGCCGCAGACGCAAGCCCTTTCTTCATTAGCCCCCAGACTGACCAACAAGGAGCTGTGTCTCCAGGCTCTGGATCGTAGATCTGCTGTTGGCCGTGGTGTTTAAGGGGCCAGAAGCATGGTACAAATGCAAAGGGAATGTCACGCTTTTTGCTAAATCAGTAAAAAGGCTATCACAAGGTAAGAACAAATGCTGCAGCTGCTAACGTGGGAGCCAAATAGCAAATTTGCTGGCAGGGGAGGAAGGACAGAACTAGTGTCCCTAAAGAATATGGGTAAGCCTGGGGAGACACCTTCTCACAAAACAAATAAGTAAATAAAATGAAAACTTTCCCCTGAGGTAGGCTCAGAGAAGCAGCGAAGGTATTTACATAAACATGTATTCCTTTTCGGTGCTAGGTAACTAGAAAAAGATACCAAAATGAAATATGGATCTCAGTGAACACACCTATGCTTTGGAGGAAAAGTAAGTTCAAATCTATATTTGGGTTTCACAGAAGATTATTGTCTTGGTATGAGGTTGACTCACGTTTCCAGCATAAAACTTCAACTGTGGTTTGTTCTACATTGAAGTGTGCACCCATAGCCAGAGTCTGTGGCTCGGGGCTGCCAACTGCACACACCACATCTTCACGCTGAGCCTCTGCTGCTGTCCTGTTTTCTGAGTGGGGAAGACTGAATGTAAGAGGGCTGGCTTCTCTCTCACTTGCACATGCTTTTCACCGGTGCTGCTCCATGCGTTTCTATGGAGTTGTGCTGAATAGCTCTAGTAATAGGAAGAAAACTTTGCCCACAACTTGAGAAGTGGGGAGGAGTGCTCTTTTGAGGAACCTTATGGCTTTCTGGAAAGGCAGTCATAATTGCTCAAATGGCAGTTATTTCTTAAGGTAGAGTCCTGGCACCACTGCAGGGAACTGGAAGCTGTGCCAGTGACCAAGGAGCTGCAATTTCATCATGGTGTCTTTCAGCCCTTGCCTCTGTGTACTCTGCACCCACTACGAAGCTTATGGTGTAAGTATCTCCTCAAATGAGGTCTTCTCTGGGAGACCTCCTGCATTTCGGTTACTTCAAAAGAGCTTTCAGCAGCCAGTGGGTGGGTCTGGGAGGTGTGACTGGTCACTGCGAGGGATCCATCTGAGGATGTCATTCCCAGCAACAGGGCTACAATTCTTGTGGTCATGGTATAAGGCCAGAAAAGACCATCGTGATCATCTGCATGGTGCAGGCTTCAGACAACTGAAAGCAAAGCTCTTAGAAGAACATCCAGTCTTGACTTAAATACTTACAATGTCGGAGTGCCTACCAGTTCCCTTGGCGAATGGTTGCCGTTATTAGCTTTGGTGTTATGCCTTATTTGTTAAGCTGCCCTTTCTTCCCGTTCCAGCCATTGGATCTCATTACGGTTATGGTTGAGTTAAGAGAAGTTTCCTGTCACAACTTCTGTCTGCAACATCTTTTGTTCTCATCTCTCTTTCGTTCTCCCAAGGTCTTTTTCTTTATATTGGTTTCCCATCATCTCTTCTTTTCTAAGTACCCCAAACTATTTTCCTCAGTAACGTAATCAGTCAAAATAAAACATAGAAA
Source organism: Chroicocephalus ridibundus (assembly GCF_963924245.1). Lineage (NCBI taxonomy): Eukaryota > Metazoa > Chordata > Aves > Charadriiformes > Laridae > Chroicocephalus > Chroicocephalus ridibundus. The sequence continues at coordinate 140,935,601 of NC_086284.1, read as the reverse complement.
GTTCTTAGTTAGAGAAAACATGTTTCCAAACCAAGTTATTTTATTTCCTATCTCTGTTTTTAATGGCACTGTCTCCTTTGACCATCTCCCTCTCTCCTCAGTTATTCATCCCCCCCTTCTCCTAATGTGGAGAGACTCACAACTCATACTACGGCATTTTTTCCACCTCTGGGCACTCTTGAAATGCAACCAAACCCAAATCAACCCATTAGACTTGTCCCACGCTCAATGTTTTTCTATTTTTTAGAACACTTTCTAGAAATGGGGCTGGTACCTCAGAAGACGTAAATCAGTACATGGTTTTTGCAGCCAAAAAGTTTAAAATTATAGCAGGTTTCGGTGAGTTTTCTGTCCAGGGAAGACCATTCTGTTTCCAGCAAACCTGAAGAACTTTTGATTATTTTTTATTTTATTTCACTAGACAAACACAAGATGGACTAAAATCCAAATATATCTCCCACACCCTCTCATCCACTGATTTTGTAATTTCATCAGACTACTTGCCATCTGAAGTCCGTGGTGTCACTATGCACTGTATGTCATGCCTATCGCCAGCACCAGATGTTTTATACATTTTCACAAGTGCCAGGAGCTCTCTTTCCTGCCATTTACCAACAGTTTATACTCACAGGATAGTCATTCCTTTACAGAGAACTCAGACTTACTGTCCGTCTTCTGGAGGTGATGATGCGTTTTGAAAAGGAGTTCATTGTTGCTCATTTTGACTCAACAATAACTTTCCTTCTCCTTGTCCTCATTTGTTAATGAATTTCATTCCTCCCTAGCAGTTATTCACCTGCGAATGTCTGAATTAGGTGGAAGGCTTTTTCCTATAACTGGTGGTCATTGTGATTATTTGACAATGAGCATTAATAGAGATTAATGAAACTTTGGTATTTTTATTGCTATTATAATTAATAATTGTGCTGCAGCAATGCCAAGGGAGCACACCCGGGTCAGGGTCCGCTCTACACAGCTGGTACCTACTGTTTAAAACATCTTACAGCCTTTAAGGAAAGAGGCACTGAATGCACAAGAGAAGTGAGTGTTTGGGAGGGGGAGGTAATGATAGGTCACAAAAATATCAAGATAGTTTAGTATATTGAGTGTATTTCAATACCTTTCATATCCCCCCACCTCTGTCAGAATTAACTTGTTCACATGTATGTGTCTTTTTTCCCTTGACATACCTATGAGCCAGAACTGGTATGACACCAGTTGATTCAGAAGTACCTTTCTGAAAATACGTATGATTTCTGACTGGGGAAACATTTGCTAATTCAAAGGACTTTGCAATGTCAGTGTGGATCACAGATTTTCTTATTCCTTAGCACAAGCAACAGTTTGTCCAGAAGGCTCTAAATTAATTTTGCCGTTTATATTCCCAGTTATCTAGTTACATCATGGAAGTAATCCCAGATGTTACAGATGGCCAGCAGTAGCCACTCCATGAGAATGTGATTGTTGACTATTTGAATGAACCTGTTCAGGAACAGCGTGTCGACTGAGAATTGTAGAAAATGGGATTGGTTAAGCAAAACAATGACTTGCCAATCAAAGGAGGGACAATCTTTGTCTTAATGGATACCATTGCTATGATGTCCAGGGAAATGGTGTTCAAATTAGCCATTCTTTGTTGATTTACTTATTCTCTGCTACTGGTTTTCTTCTGTTTTGGAGATCTTGGCACTAGCAATCACAAAGCCATATTGATCTCTTCTTGTTTTTTGTTTTGTCTGTTTTGCAGATGAACTCACTTGTGCTTCCACTGCAGCATCTTTTAAGAATCCATAGGATATCAATGTGCCTGTGGTAGTCAAACCTAGCACATAATGTCCATGATGTGAGGTGTACTTTAGGATGAGAGGAAACGGCCTCAAGTTGCACCAGGGGAGGTTTAAATTGGATATTAGGAAAAATTTATTCACGGAAAGGGTTATTAAGCATTGGAACAGGCTACCCAAGGAAATGGTTGGGTTACCATCCCTGGAAGTATTTAAAAGACTTGTAGATGTGGCACTTAAGGATATAGTTTAGTGGTGGACTTGGCAGCACTAGGTTTATGGTTGGACTTGATGATCTTAAAGGTCTTTTCCAATGTAAATAATTCTATGATTCTATAAGTATGAGCATTAACATGGCAAATTCTTCACATCATGCAGTCCTGCTTGTTTGCAAACTTCTCCAGATCATCACCTAACTTGAGCTATATAATCATATACGGTGTATTGGTGCCTTAGACATCCACCTTTGAAAAGAGTCAATCACTCTCAGGAGGTCCAGGTGCCTCCTTGCCCCTCTTGTGTTCATTGTGTTCAGGCAAGTGTGATATCCCCTCTCTTCCCTTGCAGATGAGCAGGAAGAGCATCATTGCCCTGGTACATAAAAAGAGCACACGCTGCCCTGAATACAGAGCTGATGCAGAAAGGGTACACTATATTTGCTTTCTCTTTGTGTGTTTGTTGTAACTTCAAGTCCAAAAACATGATGAAATTTTTGAGAAGTGATTTTCCATTTCTTTGCATATTTCTGGCGGGAAATAATTACTATATTCTGATGTGGTTGTAATAATGATCTCTTAGTGAAGATGCACTTACCTTTTCTCTGCCTGGCTTATGGACTGTCTGTGGTTCTTCTCGTAACACCGAAAGGGATTAAAAGACCAGTAGGAACTTCAGGCTGTTCATTTAGCTGCAGAAAACTTGTAGCATATGGAAAGATCTCTGCACTTCAAAACCTAACCACTTTGGAGAATTACAAGCAGCTCAGTATGCAAAGAGAACACACAGATACTATGCAAATACAGGTGAAAAACATCTCTGTGGGGATTATGACATTGTATCTAACCAGGTATCTGTCTGGTTTGATATCTTTGAAAGGAGTTGGTAACATACATTATAATGGAGAACATTGCACCGCTGTGCTTGTGAAAGAAGTTTCTTACTTGACCCAGCTAGTTAATGGATCTTGTGTCTGTTTTTTTCTGTGTTATCAGATTTTTATTATTTAAAACATCTAATTATTCATTCACTTCTGCAATTCAGTAAGCCATTGTGGAAATCAATTTTCAGGAAACCTCTTTTTAACACTCCTTAATTCTGACATTAGTACCTTAATTTTGGAAAACAGTTGCTAAGTGAGAACTATATTTAAAATCCTTCTATAACAGGATTTAAACACTTTATCCATGCATTAACATAGTCAGGCAGCTTAAAAATTATATTCTTATGAGTTACTTTGGCAAAATGTCTATCTGGAGTCACTGGCCTTGTGGTGATTTATCTACTCTAGCTATTTGTTCTGGATTTAAAAGGGAGCGCCTAGTTCTTAAACTAATTGCCAGTCATTTATTCCAGGGGAAATACTTCTATAAGGATAAGGGGCTAAAGGCCAACTTTTCAAAGGCATGTAGGCGCCTAAAGATGCAGATAGGCGCTAGGAAGGTTTTCTGAAAGCACCAAGGCAGCTGAGGTGTTCTTGAAAAATCCTGTGGGTGTTTGGCTATGACTTTAGGTGCCCACGTAACTTCGAGAGTCTGATCCTAAGATTTTTTTCTCTGGCCAAAGAAGAGGTCTCCAGAGCAGCTGAAACTCAGAGGCTCCCTGAGGCAGGCGCGGGGAGCACAGAAGCTGCCTCACTTTCCCTTCTGGTGATCCTAGGATGTGGGTAAACTGAGCTGGGTGGGAAATCTGAGGGAGGTCCAGAAATGTCATTTGTAGGCAGCAGAACTTGAATCTTGTCATTTCTCAATGGCTTCTTTAAATGGCATTATGGCACAGCTATTCTGCCAGGAGTTACCCTGTGAAGGTCTGTAGGGTATACCATCCCTGTGGTACGCACAGCATTGCAATGAGCATTGCAAGGAACATGCAGTGAGCAAAGGCTTGCAGATTGACTCTCACCCCACCTGGAGACACCTTTCTTGGAGAGTTCCTCACCTGACCCATGAGGTTGCCTGCAGGCTAGGTCCCTGCACCCAAGTTTGCAATGTGAACGGCTGTGCCTACCACCACCAGTGGGATGCGAAACTTGATGTTCCCCACCAAATGCAAAGCCATTGTTTACAGTGAAATTCAAATGCTCACTGGTGGGAACAATGAGAAAATGTAAATGTTTATACATGACATCCTGCAATCTACCATAGTGATAAGCAAAACAATTGTTACATTTTTTAAAGGAAGGCTTAATAAATATTTATTCTTGGTACAAGTGTGCAAATCATTTACATGGCTCTGCTGTGATTCCAGCTATGTTTGAGGCGTCCCCTTCAGAGCTACTGCTTCTATCCGACATGTGCTTTAGTTTAACAAACCTCAAACCAACAGAAGTAGCTCTTTCCCTAATACTGTTGTAAGGTAATGACTCATTTTCATTTGAGTGCTTCAGCATCCTCCAAGAAATATTAATGCCTGGAAATTCTGTGCTCCATGCATACCACTTACTATACTCAATAATTATTATCCTCCTACTGCAAAGGAACTTGGTGGTAAGTCAACAGGATCTTCAAATTGTTTAAACTATCCTAATAGTTAGCAGATACATACTAATTTACAACATGTGAATGTCTAGCTGATATCTACAATCACGGGGCTGCTTATGCAGTACAGGTCTTCTAACACAAATCCTTAGCTTGTATTACAGCAGTAAAATGGTATAGACAGAGGAGAATTAAGAGAGGAAGAAAAGGGACAGTGAACGTAGGAGACAGGTTAAAAAAAAGTCTTTTAGATCTTCTGGTGCTACAGAAGCAAAACAGATCATGTATATCAGAGCATAAGAAGATTGCAAAAAGAGGAGGACAGGAGCTTAGTATCATTCTCCATCCAATTAGGCTGTATGCCTTCCTATCCCTCTGCTTTCTTGTCTGTGCACTGGAAAAGGCGCTGACCTTACTGGTAGAAGTTGAGAATTCTGGATGAGAAGTGCTAGATCAAAATGTGGCACTGCTTATAAAAACTTGTGAGATTCACGTAAGGTGTTGGGGGGGTTGTGTTCAAAGGCATTGGTGCTGCTTCTCTGACAAGTCAGGGTTAAGGAGTGGGTGAAATTTGGAGGCTTGGAATAGGGCTGCCTTAGATGGACTGGTGTTCTCATCCTTACTCAAAATGTGTGACACTATAATCAGATGATGGCTGACTTTCTTTTACTGTTTTGTTGTCCTGTAAAGAGTGTCTTGAGCTACTGTGAAATCCTCAGAAAGTACAGGAAATTGTATGAAGTATTTCAAAATTTTCCTCAAAGAGTAAAAATTCTCACATTGTATCTTCTACCTGTGTGACTGTGTGCCACCTCTATTAGGAAATCCGAACTTATGGTTGCTAGGATAGGCAAAGCAGTCAAAGTTCTTCTGCCACAAACAAACCACGTATTTGGTTGTGTGCACAAGTCCACCTGCACGCATTTCTTCACACTTTTGTGTTTGGGTGCTTTTGAAGGGACGGAACATAATTTTTGATGGTCCCTCCTTGACAGGGTTTTCTAGATCCTACTAACATACATCTTTGTTTTTAAGCACCTACACACTTGAAAAATTTAGTTAAATGATCAAGCTAAAGACTTAGTATCAAGTGGGAGGTGTCCCTGCCCATGGCAGGGGGGTTGGAACTAGGAGATCTTTAAGGTCCCTTCTAACCTGAACCATTCTGTGGTTCTATGACTCTATGATTCTAAGTTCCTTTGTAGTACCATGGTAATGATTGAGTGAAACAGATGGTAAACATGGAGAACAGAATTTCTAGGTGTCAGTTATATTCCTGAAAAGAAAATAGAGGAAAAGGACCAAATCCCTGATTTTTATTAGAATTTAAAATCCGTAGTACATTAGAGAATTTTGAAACTGGGGCTTTGTATTCTAATTCAGCAGTTGTTGGATATGTGTCTGTAGGGAATGGTTCCTGGGATATACTTACTCTCTCACTTCTGATATTGTTTCTCAATCACCAGAAGATGCGGGAAAGCTCCATCCTTCCCTGGCTTTGAGTAGAAGCTGTGAAACTTGCCAACACCAATAAGCTTCCAAGTCTTTTTTTTATCAGCCCTAACTTCCGAGACTTTCTTACAGAAGTAACAGTGTATAGTTAGGAAAATGAGTATTTGTGTGTGATCCATCATTTAATGCCTGAGAGTTAATCTGCAGTTCTGAAGGTTTTAATCAGAAGTGGCTGATTTGGTGGCAGGAAGTCTAAGTTCTGACTTGGCAAAGCTTTCTGTATGTGCTTAGCCTTATGGGCATAGGAAATCACATCGTCTTTGATTGAATTATTTGTGAGTAAAGTTAAGCATCTAACTGTGTTGAATGATACACGAGGCTTGTCCTAAGAAAAGAACGAGCTATGTTTCTTCATTGTACCAGCCTAATAGATTGCAGCAAATTATTTAGGATTTTCTGAAATAATATTAATATTGGTGTGTTCTTGGCGTATGCCATAGTTTTCACTCTAATATGATTACAATGAAGGGCTAGTCTTCTGGTGATCGTTTCAGTAAAGTGCTCTTAATATTAGACTGCTACCAAATCCAAGAAATGCATCTTAAATGACTTCTGATCACTTAAGTTTGCAATGAAGTACATAGGCTGAGCACAAGTATGGAACCCACTGCATTATTAACACATATTGCATATCAGCTCTCATGTGTTCCCTGCCTCCCTGCTCAGTAAGACAGCACTGCTACAAAAAAGGATTCTTGTCCTGGTTACATTCCTCTTTGCTTTCTCTCTTCTCCCTTCTTTCCTTGCATGCACCTTTCCTTCCTTGTTTCATCATTTGATTTGTCTTCTTCTGGCCTTCCTTTCCCTCTTCGCTCTTAGTTCTTGGATTCAGTGTGTGTGCTGCTGCTGTATGGTGCCTTAGTTTCCTCACCTCATCCTTCATCCCATTTCTCATTTCTATGGTTCTCTTGTGCTCCTTCCCCTCTCCCCTCCCCAACTTTCCCCAGGTTCCTCCAGCTTTTTAGCTCTTTTTTTCTTCCCACCCTCTGTCTCTCTTTAAAAATTTAATTGGCATGCTTTCTTCTAGCTGTCTTAGAAAGCCTTATTTTTTTTTTCTCTCTTTTCAACTTCTTTCCTGAATTGCAGTCACACCAGTTCTGCTTTCCTGACTGCAGAGTCATAGCAGCTGTGGTGCAGAAAAGCATCTGAAAAGAAAATGCTAATAGGGGTTTTTATAGTGTACAGTAAAAGGCTCTGATTAAAAAAATAATAATGCTACACCTCAAATACTACCTCTAACCCAGACTATTGTTTCTTGAGAGCTTCCTTCTAAAGCATGTAGTAGCAAAGCAGAATCCATAACCTCATATACAATCTATCTGCCTGTCATAACCACAGGCAATGCTTGAATTAGTATTTTTCTTCACAGAGAAGCAAAGAACCTAATGTGTCTGTGTAATGGCATTTATTCTGTGCCTGATAACAAAATCATAATTAGTGTGCAAGGCAGTTTTACAGAGGCCCTGTCGATGTGTCAAGTGCTGATTGTCCATAGAAGCGTCTTACCAGATACTTTCAGATCAAACTAGTTCTTTAAACATGTCTCCATGAGCATTCATTAAAATCTATACATTAACCTGCTTCAGCCATACTAATACTCCACTCGTTTCAGCTTTCTGTGAGCATTCGCACAGTTAAGTTTATTTATCACAAACAACCGGTCTATACGGATTTCAACATTGGATAGGCCAGTATTTGCACATATGAACATTTATGTTCATCGGGGAAACATGGTCATCCAGCTGGGGACAAGAAACCTATGCCATAGACTCAGCTGACCAATTACACCAAAGAAATTTATTTCCTCTAACAAAGAGAGAAATCTGTTTAAAATAATGCAATAGTAAGTAAATTATTCAAAAAAGTCTCCTCAGTGCTGAATGTTTTTGTACAGTACGGAGAATATGACCATTTGCTGGCAGAAATTCTGTAAGTGGAAAAATACATCAAAGTAAATGGTTTCTCTCAAATTACTTATCCATAGAGCTACTTAAAAAAGATGTTTGCTCCTACAAAAAATGTTGCTAGTACAAAAATGAGAGTATTAGATGGACTTTTTTCTGTTGATTCTTCTTTTTGAAAGAAGATCTGCAGATGCTGAAAGAGATTTTGGTTTTTTTCTTCTTTTTTTCGTATAATATCAGGCAATTTTTCTGGATTTTTTTTTTTCAGAAAAAAATGTTATCTACGTGAAAACGTACCATTTAGAAAATATTTTATGTACTACAAAATATTTCTGATTATCAGCTCAAGGCTTAGCCCATAGTAATGTCCTCTGTTTTGATCCCAGTTAAAGAAAAGGAGTCTTAACGGAGTCTTCTGGGACGCAATTAAGCTTTCATCTGCTACCAGCCCTACCACATCCCAATGCTTTTGTGCTCACAGTGATTTTAACCTGCTCTTCTTGCACGCGTGGAGCTCCTTGACTTGAGGAGGATTTGGTGGGCTGCCATGAAAGTAAAACTGAAGCCAAGCCACAGAAATAGAAGACAGCTGGGAGTTAGGAGGCTTGGTTCGTGTCCCGTCAGTGACTGAACTGATGGGACATGAACCAAGGGAAGGGATTTGGGGTGGCCTGATCCGCGAAACCGACTGTATGCCGGAACGCCACCTTCCTTTGTGGAGTGCGCTGGGAGGCCGAGGTGGAAAAGGCCCTAATCAAATTCTTGCAGGAGTAGTTTTCACTGGCTCAGTGGGAGCTGTTTGCACACAGACGCCGTGGAGTAAGTTGCTAGGTGTTTATTAACTCAGCCTGAAAAAGGAGGGGAAGGGGAGAGAAAAAACACTGAAGGGAAAATGCTAGTTAAAAGTACAGAATTACCACCCCCGGCTTTCCACTAAAGCTGGGGGATCTGGGGCTGAGCAAGGTCCTTGTAACCTGTCTGGTAAGTTTTAAAGGATGTTTTCCCTCTCTGTAACCAGTTGGTGTGTATGTGTGTTAGGAAACAGTGAGGCTTAACCCTTGATTGTTTCTCTGCTTCGACCCCCATTTAGTGAAAAGCCCCGTGACAGGGGCTCAGGGGGCATTGTGGGGCACAGCTGAGTCCCTGCTGGACACCTCTCCCATCCTGAGGGGCAGCCTGGCCGTGCAGCCTTCCTTCTGTGGGATTCGGTGGCATGCAAGGCAAGAGATCATTTGGGATGAATAGAGCCCTTGGCCTGTCGTTTAGGCCATCCAGCCGCTCTCTGTGTTCTTTGTCCGGGCCAAACAAGTTCCATATCATTATACTGGCATTCGTTTGCCCAGTCTCATTATTAGGTGCATTAGCTGTGGGAACTAAATCCATGACAAAAAAAAAAAAAAAAAAAAAAAGAGGGGGTGGAATTGGCACACACAAAAAAAGGCTTTCCCAGCTCAGGCTAACAACTTGTGCCTATTAACTAAAAACGATCATTAGAAAATTCCCCTGCAGACTTAAAGCTTCAGCAAAAGCTTGTTTCACGTATGCACTTGCCCTGTTACATGAACACATAACCAGCCTTAAAGAAACATACCCTCCAACGCCTGGACGGGAACTGGGTGAGGGGCTTCCAGGCAGGCACTGCATTGCCTTTAAAAGAAAGCTCTTTTCTCTCTCCTTCTTCCAGCAATAATGCTTAAAAAATACTGTTCCAGTAGCAGATAATAAGTGTATAACCTTAAAAGGAGAAGGATATTAGAAGACAACAGTGTCAGGTTGGCTTGGTCACTCAAACAAGAAAACAAGTGCTTGCACAGGACTTCATTTTTTTGTTATAGTAGGCTTTTATGCAGGTCAAACCACAGAAAGATTCATTGAAGATCAGGTCTTCATAAACAGTATGAAGATAGTTCTCCCAAAACAGCAATCTGTCTTTACGAAAGTCCATGGAACCTTGCCTGAAATGCACCTTTACCACAATTTCAACAAACCACGAGGCAACAGGCAGATCCGTGGTGGTCCCTAAGCTTGCTTAGGAACCCATGTTGAGTCTTCAAATGGATGGGAATGTACAGATGTGTCAACTCAGATGTCCTAGTTCCTACAGCTTTCGGTGGTCTTTGTGTGTTTGGCAATGCGAGATCCGGGCTCTTCTGCTGGTCCCCGGAACAAGTTGGTTGGTTTTTCTGGGATTTTTGCGGGCCACACTTCCAGCGGACCGTGTGTCACAGAGTTAACAAATATTGCCCAGCTTAACATTGAAACTGTTACTGGGTCAGCAGCTCAATTCATAGGCTGCGATTACTTTTTTCTTTTTTTTCCCAGAAGATGTTTTCTTTCTTAGTGTTTCCTAATGCTAAGATTTTTGTAGGCTGTATGATAGTCTTCATAGGAAATGACAAAATTTCCAGTCCCTCAGTCATGTGAAGATGAGCAGGACACATCTCCGGAGAATACACTGCAGGGAACGATACTTTACTGACAGAAAACTAATGAGCAAGTCTTTCCCACCCTTAATACACATGCAGGCGTTCTCTTCTGGTTACCATGCATCAGAAACAGGTCCCTAAATCCAGTGGATTTAAACCAGTGAAAAATGGCTTAGCTATTCTCTGTCATGAGTCCCTCCCATTGGCTGGTGTGGTGAAGCAGGCAGCTACAGCAGAGACCTTAGGGGTGTCAGGGAGCAACAGGAGAGGACTTCTCCCCACAGGAAGGCGATCTGAGAGCTGATGGTGACCACAAGGAAGGCAGGGCAGCGTGTAACCGACCGGGGTGCAGTCCTGCAGCACCTGAACGTGAAGGGTCACAGGACCTGGATGCAGGTGAACAGTAGCAGCCAGCAGCTCAGTGATGGCCAGACAAGTCTGGAGCGATGAGGTGGGATCCAGACGTGGTCCAGGTCATTGAGGTGCATGGCCAGGCACAGGCGCAGCTGCTGTAGCTCAGGCAAGGACCAAGACTCAGGGCCTGCGCTTAAAGCCAGCTCCCAAGGGAAGAGGAGGGGCTACCAGTGAGGCTTTTCCCAGCTTTTTCCCACATAGGTCTTTCCCAGCAGTCAGATCCAAGGTCACACAGCTGCACCATAGGTGAGATGTCCTTGAGCACAGGCAGCCAAACCTCAGGGGTGTGCACTGGGGCCTAGCAAGGGGTTGGATAGATGCAAAGGTAACACCTGTCCTACTAATTCCACAAACCTGCATGGGAAAAGGTGGAATGGACACAAGGAACCTGGTCTGGCTCTCAACCAACTTTGCTACAGCTCTAGCAATAGCTATCCTTTCCCAAAATTTGTCCTTTCAGGCTGAGGCTGCATGATGGAGGCAGCCACCCCTGTAGACACTCTCAGTTGGCGAAGTCTTTGGCTTCCTGCGCTGGCGTCCTTTCCTGGTGGTCTGTTTGCTCACCCAGGCTGTGAAGATGAATCTCACTCATAGAGATGCCCCGTACATATGGTAGCCTAAGGTCATGCTCGTTTGTGGCTGTGCAACCAAATCCATGGGTGTCAAAAGCGAACTCTGTGATCTGCTTCCCTTTGGCTCACCCTTACCCCCTGCGGGGACCGACCATGGCATGCACCTGGAATAGATGCAAATTTAGGCAATGTGCTATTTGACCAGCAGTCTTGTATACATCTCATTCAAACATGTGTCAGCAGTTTTATGCTAATCCCACTTTTCTTCAGCGCTCCTGAATGTTGTCCGTGATGCCAGAGTGTGAGCAAGCACCGTCTTAGCAGAAGGCTTATCTCTTAGCATTTCCCCCTGAGGGCAAGTTTCTTCCAGATAAAAGTGTCTTTCGATCTGGCAGGCTGAAACGAAGAACTCTTACGGTGCTCTGACTCCTCACCGAACAGATGGCAGGGGGAGAGCACAACGCCGTGCAGGATCAACACAGTAGCAGGCCGGGATATTTAAGCAACTTTTCCACTGCCACCTTTTGAGCGGTGCTTATGAGATATCAGATCACAAACAGTAAATTCTTCTCTCTTCTATTGCAAAGCAGCAGAGTCAAGCTCCTGCTCAGACAAATGCTAGACTTTGAGAGAAGTTAACGAGCAAGATTTCATGCCTCTTTTTTTTTTTTTTCATTATTTTTTTAATGCGATCCCAGTGATCTAACACAAGGGTACGTCGTCAGTTACGGACCACCCAGTTAGGTTAGCTTCAGTAAAATCAGCAAACTGAGATGTTTGGCACTGACAAAACCAGACAACATCAAGAAATGATTAGAACTTCAGAGACCAAGTGACATGGACAGAATCCAAGAGAACCTGCTCCTCTTCCTCCTCCTTACACCAGTAGCTCATGCTTCCTACAAAAGAAATTTAAGATTTTTGGGAAAAAATATAGACTTTCTAGACTATATAGACTTTCTCAGGTTACCAAAGCAAGCAACCCACGGAGATTAAAAAAAAAAAAAAAAAAAAATTTGCTGGTATACTGAACTGAGGTGGGATTGGTTTTTTCTCCTGAGTGTAGCAAACGTCCTTTGGGTCTGCTGCCATTAAGAACTGCAGCGATCTGTTAAAACATGTTGATTTCGGATGTTTACAGCTTTCCAAAGCTCTCTTTTTTGTGGAGGATATTTTCCCACCTCAGTCTGGGAAAAGATGAGCTTTCATAGAAGTTTAGAATCCCAAACGTAATTTTGTTAAAAATTTTTGAACGAGAACATGCTTCTTGCATTAAAACGGAGCAGGTGACCTGCTTTTGCTTTTGGAATAATAAAAACTAGCCAAGATTTATAATTTGTCATAATAAACACGTGCTTGGGTGTACTGCCTTCTTTTTGCTAACCTGCTAAAACCCTGGGGGTGGAGCAATACCATCTCCTGCCTAGTGAGAGCGCGCAGGCGGACCACATCTGCAAGGCCGGATTTTGCTTTCTTACCAATGTAATTGTGAAGGTGCACTGGTGATTTTATTGGGCAGGGGGAGCAGAATGAACCCATTGCATTTCAGCTGTGGTACTAGCACAGATCTAATACACACAAATACATGTGCCAGTTGCACATCCAAAAATTTTCCTTCAGAACTCATTTTTGATTGAACATGAGTTGCTTTTGAAGAGTCCTGCTGTCTCTCTTTTGGCTGGAAGTTTTCACTTCTCAGCATCATTGACTGAGGGAAATGAAAGGTGCTCTTATTTTTGTCAAGTTTCACCAGTCCTAACTTTTCCTGACTAGTAATTGGGGAGTTCATCAGAATTTTACTACATCGAGCTCTTTGTGTGGAGGTCCAATGTATCAAGTTTAATAAAGTACTAGCCAGAGGGTCGAGTTTACATGGGTTTACTGTAGGTGTTATAAAAAGGTTTGGGCATCCCTCCTTCTGAGCACTTGCTCACGCATCAGGTACTCCCACGCCATGTGATGCCCTTTCTGACATGTCCCTTTTGAAGCTGCGTTGACCCCAGGATACAAAAAGCTTGTGGAGTTTCTAGATCAAGCTGCTTTTCCTGTTTCTTTTTTTTTTTTTCTTTTTATAAGCACAAACTAGAAAATTAAATAACTGTTTGTTTTTGTCAAAGGGACATACTATGAAAATACTTTCTTTAGCTACCTCATTTCCCTTCATGTCCCGAGCTCAAAAGAGACTTGTCAGACAGCTATTTCAGATTGAGAAAACGCCTTCAAGAATGATTAAAAAAACATGATTTGAGTGTTATGTACAGTAACATAAAACTAATTATGGTATAATAATACACTATATACTATATACTAATATAATAATAGCTTAAGATATAATTTAATTGATGAACCTGTATACCTTTGACTTGCAAATGGTGATCATATACTTTTGCTGAATTTCAGCTTCTGTTGGGAAATGCAGTTTCTCTGCATGTGTAAAGCGTTTTTTCTCGATGGTCCCAGTTATGTCTTAGGTGTGGAATGGAATTCTTGTTTTCTGACTAGCTCTAGCAATTATCTCATTTGTTTATTTAAAACTTGTTTGCATCAGTGTTGTGATCCATACACATATCCCGATGGTCAACAGAAACATTCTGCTGCAAATATTTGAACTTCAAGCTGTTTCACTGGAAAAATGTCATCAGAGCTAATGTTCCCATTCCCTAAGGAATGTAAATTCTGCAGTTAGGTTTCTAAAGCAAATCACGAATGTGCATTCCAGCCGGTTCACAGAACTATTCTGCAGAATTTGCTTAGAATCTACCCTGCAATAGAAAACCCTGTAACAGAAAAGCTTTTGCATTAAAAGTTCATTGTATTGACTACTATGAATACCAAGCATGACAGAGATGCAGAATTTAAACTGATGTGCTGGAGACATTGAGTGAGAATTTGCTGAAAAATTGCCATGTTTTTCATGAAAACACAAAGGTCTGACCCTCAGGTAGATGTAAATCAGTCTTATGTAATGAATGCCAGTTGAGATAGGTATTGGTCAATAAATAACAGTTATAATATTTGCTGTTACTACTAGCGTATCTAACATAATTGCTCAGGTTTTCCTTTTCTTTTTTTTCTTTTCTTTTCTTTTTTTTTTTTTTTCATGATGTGAGCCACTTTATTCTGCTTCCAGTTCAAAACTTGATCTAATTCCAGGAATGTCTAAAAACATTTGCTATATCTTTTCTGCTGGGAAAAAAATCTCTCAACTTACTGTTAGCTCCCTGCTCCAAAAATAAAATGTACAGTACGTAACAAATTTGGTCTGACAGCATTTTCCCAGCTGGAAGGATGGAACTTTTTAATTGGTGTATAAATAAATAGAGGTTTGATCCTGTTCTTAAACATATATATATAAAAAAAAAAAAAGAATTATAATTTTGCCCTTGCTTCTAGTATGCATAGGAACAGATCTTTCTTTCTAATAAAAATGGTAATAAAAAAGCCATCTTCATTGAAAACAATTTAAAAGTTAAGTCTAAACACACTGAAATGGAAGTGCTGCTGCTGCTGGTGAGGAAAGCCCATGAAGTTCTCTGTGTCTTGACTTTTACATACCATTTTAGTTCATAACTCATCGTTTCAAATTGCTTTAAAGTTTAACACGAGAACCTTAAGTGCTCGTGAATCATCAAATAAGTATCTATTTAGCAAGAATGAATTTAGGTTTATCTTGTGTTTTCAGATTAAAGAAAGTGATAATTTAGATTGGGAGTTCACCTAGAATAATTGTGTGGTATTCACTTTCGCTACCCGAAAATAAAACGGGACAAAATGCAGACACCGATCTGCAAATCCAGAAACCAGAAAAGGGAAGCACAGATTGGTACAAAACCACCAATGTCTTTATTTGGTCCTCAAGTCCAATGCTGGGCACCCTGAGACTCTGAAATACTCATTCTTGCTGCACCTTAGCTCTCCAGGTGCATTGCTGGGTTGAAGTCCCCTTGGCACCAAAGTTTTCTTTAGTGGGGGGCATGCAGCACATCCTGAAGCTGTCAGCATTCCTGTTCTTCTCCTGGGGTGGGCTTCTCATCCCAACCTGTCTCACCTCTGATTCCAAACCAGAGGAATCTTCAGAAAAGCTGTCATGTAGTAGAAGCCCAATGGACCGAGCTTTCTGGCATGTGTCTTCTTTATTCCTCATAGCCCAATAATTAAATACTCATCTAGAGAAAGGAAGAGGTCTGTTTAGGAAAAAATGGGAGAAATCAAAACCACACCTCCTATCTCTTGGAAAAGGACTGCCTCACCAAAAGCAGTCAATAAACATTTTGTTTTCTGGCCCCATCTGCGTGTAGTGCATAGCCAAGTGTCTTTGAAAGGCTCTCCCCACCAGAACATGAGATAACCTAGTTGTTAGGGAACTCCCTCACTTCTATTTCTTGGATGCTGGCGCAACTTTTTTAAAAATATTTCAGTTTAAAGCAATACACTGGTCCAGGCATGTAATATTTGTATGGAGCTTAACATGGTCCTGCCATAACATTTCTATCTCCTCCAGTGTGCAAAGTTGGACCAGAAATCCCATGAGAATGAGCTTACTCATGAGATATCTGCTAATTCTGGCTTCCGGTTATGCTGTAAATAGTATGAGAACTGCCTTTCTAGCAGTTTTAGGGAATTTGGCTCCCAGCCATTGCTAGAAAAGCGCAAGCTGTAATCTAAGTGAAAAGCAAGGGGGAAAGAAAAATGCTCCAGACTTTCAGAAACCTCTTTATTAGTGCCAGAAGCTTGTTGGCTTGCTGGGGTAGAGTCTTCTGCTCTATATCCTTCTACTCAGGTGAACTGGTCACTGTTTTCCACTGTCTCAGACATGCCTTTGCGAGGTCGGGTACTTTGCAGAAGTCACAGTGATCTGTAAGCAGGTACTTTGATGACTTGATACAGCTGTTCTGTGGAGGTTTTGAGGAAGAGAAGGCTACGCCAAAAACTGAGTGGCAAGCTCAGGACTCGGGCTACAGCCCTTCAGTGGAGGGACCCCACAATGGAGACTCCTGGTCCCATTGCTTCATTCCCCTCTGTCTCCCTCAGAGATACTGAGATGGTGCCTTTTTCCCTGCCCTCTGACTCCCTGCCCTCTGACTCCCTGCCCTGCCAGCTGCCTGCCCTGCCTTCCAGGTCTCATTTCCACTAATGGGTCCAGGAGCCCAAGGCTCTGCACTTTAGCAGAGCTTTTGGACAATACTGTAGTGTATACATCTTGAAAAGAAGCTGAGCATTGGCCGACAGGTGGGTTTTTCGCTTTCAAGAATGCCCCCAGCCTCTGTGAAAGTAATCCCAGCACCCCAGAGAGCAATCCCTGCTTTCAAAACTAAAGGCAAAAGTCATGTGCTCTACAGGCCCGAACTTGGGCACTGGATCCTATCATCTCATGCAAATTATTCTTAGCCCTGGTATCAGAAATACTAGGAAGCACATACCTGTAAACACCCTTTAGCTTTAAT
Organism: Chroicocephalus ridibundus; assembly: GCF_963924245.1. Classification (NCBI taxonomy): domain Eukaryota; kingdom Metazoa; phylum Chordata; class Aves; order Charadriiformes; family Laridae; genus Chroicocephalus; species Chroicocephalus ridibundus. Next base: position 140,918,852 of record NC_086284.1, on the reverse strand, counting down.
TACACTTAATATGCTTGTGAGGGTGGGTTGGGTTACCTGACTTATTTATTGGGGAAAGTGCGCTACTAATAGTTTGTAAACCTGAAAAAATCACACAGAAATTATTACATGCCTCAAAGATGAAACTGATGAATAGTACATTTAATACAGCCTTGTTTGCAGTATTAGTAGGCAAGCTAATGTGTTTTCATAATGACACTAAGGTCACTTCCAAATAATTTTCAGCAGCCATTGGAAGTGCAATAGGTAACATAAAATCACCAAAAAGAGATGAGTCCCTTCAATGAGGAATTAAATAAGCAAATAATAGTTATCACAGAAAACATCTTGTCTAAAGAGTGCCTCCATTCAAAAGATGGGAAACTTCGGAGTCAAGGCTACAGACACCAGCCTATTTCTGTTCTTTTCTCATTCCATCTCCTTGAATATGCATTATGACACAGCTTATCATTGTATGACCACATGTTATCTTTCCATGAAACAATCAACTTATTCAGAATGCAAGACAGTTAGATGATTAGGTACTTAATCGTCTGTCCTCTAATCCTCTAGTACCTCTGTGTTTAGAAGAGGCCTACGTTCACTTCCAGAGGAGCCAAAGATGCCAAGTAGTTGGGTGCTGGACTCCAGTGGTGGAGGGAGGAAAGTTTGATGTGGGCTGCTCCCTTCAGCTACAGAACAGGCCTTGGGGGACTGCTGGAGGAAATCAGAGAGCTGGCCATATAAGATGGCCAAGGATAACTATCAAAGAAGGACAGAAGCAGTGGAAGACCAAAAGTTCAAAGCTGTATAGATCAGCATTAGAGCCCAGAGCACACGGTCTTGAAGTACATGGCGATCCCTGCGGAGATGGTTCTTGTGGGGGATACCATCTCAGAAGAGCTGAGCTTAGTTTCTGAGATGCAAGGCAAGCGTTCTCTGGTTTATCAATTTCTGTTTTTTGATGAACAGTGGTAGGACTTCATGACAGCTTCCAGAGACTACTCTGACAGCACCCCAGAAAGATGCTACAAATAAGAAATTTGAGTCTGATTCTCACACAAGCGTGTCTCATGACTCTCATGCGTGAGGATCTAATGCTGGTTCTACAGCTGTATCAGGTTCAGCAAACATTGATTTGTTTAGGGGTTTTGCCCCTGCTGCTTTGCAAATTCATTTGTTATGCAACTGTAACTTACATCACTTTGATCCTGATTCTGGAATAATCCCAAAGTCAGCTGTCATTTTGTCATTTACTGTTTGTGTCTGTGGATGTGGATGTGCTGCCCTCTTCCACCTAACACACTATCCAAACCCCCGATTCTTTAGACTGGATAAGTGGCTGATTGTCAGCAATTTCAATGAACTTTAGATGCCTATATACTTTGGGACTGACTCAGTCACCTTCTGAAATCTGAGGGGATGGGCCATGGTACAGAAACGATAGCCCAACTGACCTCGGAGGAGCCTCATGCAATTAGAAGGGTCTGAGCATATGGGACTTTAGACAGGTTGTATATGAGCCTCTGTAAGATATGGACTTTCACCAGTTTATAGAGAGCACCTCTGGAGACCTCTGTACGTATGACACACTAACTCCAAACGATTTCCCCATGCCTTGTGTTGAAGAAAGTTATGCCCTGAATTTCTCCCTGTATTTACTTTTCATGTTCTTCACGCTGTAGCAAGTAACAGACACACACACACACAAAGTCTTAGCAAACATCTGTGGGAACAGCAACTATGCAAATAGTAGCCACAAGAAATTCTTCATAAACAGCCTAGAAGTTGAAACGGATTTTCATAAAACCTTTGTTAAACAGTGAAAATGTTAGCAGACACTGAAGTCTTTATTATACTCAGCACATATTGCCAGGAGGGCTGGATACCAAATATTGCATTTGGTCATACGGAGGTTTCCAGCACCCGTCAGGACATCCTCTATGGCACCAGAGGACCACAGGCTGTTCCTCCTTCCGTGCAAATAGCACTGTTGGTATCAAACAAGAGAAACTGCACGGAAACTCTACTGAGAAACAAGTGTGGCAGAATTTAGTAATTTGTAGTTATTTGCAAGGGTAGCCATCAGACATCAGGCATGTACAGGAGCCGCAGTGTGGAGGCATCGCCTAGCTGTTTATGTATTGCTCCTTCCTTAAGCTCTGTGTAACAGGAAAGTGTCTACTGATCCCATTTTACAGGTCCAGCACCTGAACACAGCTGCAACAGTTCATCGTGTTAAGGCTAGGCAAGTGCATAAAGGGGCAGAGGGACATCTAGTGGGATTTCCACTCTCTCTGCATTTGCAGGCCATCAGAAATCTTCCCACAGATTCACCTTGCATGGTGAGGGTTCATCTTACATGTGACTTACTACATCAGGAAGAGCTCCCTGCAAGCACAAGGTGAAATGCTGAAGTTCCAGTGGAGAAGGTTTTAAAAACTGTGCTTTTACTTAGAGCTCGGTGGACGTTCAGTAACCTGTTGAGCCATGGTAACTTCTTCCACGTGTTGGCCTGAAGTGACTTGTCCAATGCTGTGGTTGAGGTCTGATAACAGAGCAATGCATCTTCAGATCAGCACACAGATCCCCGAACCACCTTCACTTTGTGAGGATGTGGGGGCTTGACTGTGATTCAGGTTGCGGATCTTGTGCTTTTGACCTTCTGAGGATTCAGAGCCTGCTGTGAGAAGGGGTAAGAGAAGCGGCGACTAACCTGATTTCTGTAAGAAAGCTCACCTTGACAGACTTTCAGCAGTAGTGAGTTTGAAGGCATTGTGAAGGTTATCTTCATAAAAGAAGTACTGCCAACTTACACTGGAAAAAAAAAAGTGTGATTAGCAACTTACTTCTTGACACGACTGATGGCTGAGTGATTATGATATATTATATTGCCCTTCTCAGCTGGTGTAGAGCAACAGTTTCATCCACTGAAGTCAATAGGCTTCAGTCCCATACCAGCAAAGGGTCTGGGACTAAACTACTGTGCCCGGGCACCCAGTTTGCAAGTTCTTCATTCCCTGCTGATGTCCTAAACTCCTTCACGTCAGAAGAGCAGAATTTCCCTGCCAACCCACGTGCAAATACCTTCTAATCCCTTGTCTATGGGTGAGGCACCATGGAAAATGAATGGGGCTTTTTTAGGGTCACAATAAGTGCACTAGAAGAAAATTCAGCGAGGCTGCAGATACAGTGCAGAATGGCTCCAACCACCCAGTATGTGTTTACCATTGTACAGTGATCGTCATGTGTTTACCTGGCAGTAGTGCCTAGGACCCCAGGGATGGACAAGGCACGGATAACTGCAGGTTCTGTAAGAAGAAGGTAAGCCTGTATTCTGCCGTTCTCACTCATGCTGCACACAGTCCTTGCCCTCACATATGTCAGCAGTGAATTCAACTGATGGTAACCCGACTGTCACAGCCGTTGACTTGAGCAATAAAATCACACGAGGATTTCCAATGTCCTTGGCCAGCCCTGAACAAACAGCTCTTCCACTGAACTGGGGGAGTGGGGGCTTCTGGATGCTCCTCATGCAGGGAAATGGAAAGGGAGTGGAAAGTACACTGCCCCGATTTTTCCCTGACTCTGCTGCCTCTTCGCTGGTGACTAAAGAACCTGACAGGACACACAGGGTAGCCAAATGAATAAATGTTGGCAGGATTAGCTCTTGAATTTACTTTCTCCAGGCGTCGTGGTCAGAATTTACACTTTTCTTCTGAATCTGTTTCAATGGTATTTGCACACATGACGTTTGGTGTGGTCAGAGATGACGTAGAATCCAGCGAGAGGGATTTCAGAAAGCGCAGGCTCCTTATTGAGGGCCCTCCTTATTAAAAATTGACCTGCAAAGAAAACTGAGCATCCTTTGCTTTGCTCCAGGTTTAACAGAGGAGCTGACCGAAACATGCTAAAATTTAGAAGCGTTTTCCTTTCAGTCGGATTATCCTTTGAAACTGTGAGCAAACCCTGCCTGACAACACAAAGGAATTTTCCCATGGATCAGCTAAAGCTGACTCACATGAAAGACTTGCCCAAAGTGGTCATGCCCTCTGAGCAAATACCACAGGCATGAGGATCTCTGCTCTTGGCCTAACAGCAGTGTTAGGATTCCAGCGACCCAGCCTAGGAAGGCAGATTTTATTGGAGGAGGGGAGGTCACCTACCTGTGACCCAGCCAATCTGCTCTGCTATTTATCCATGTTGCTAACTTGCCAGGGAGACGAACGATTTGCGCTGTCACTGCACGTTGCGAGAAATTTCCTGCTCGGCCCCTGAAGCACACCAAATAGCACTCGCTGTTTGCTTAAGCAGGTAAAGCACACAGCAGAAGTCGCTGCTGTGACTCAAAGGGGGAAGAAAATCATCTGATCATTAGAGCTTTCAGCACCGGGTTTTAGTGCTGGAGTGAAAACCCAGCGGAAGCTACGCACCCTCCTAAGATAAATACTTCCTCTGCTGGAATTGCTGAGCATATCGCAGATCAACAACCAGGAAGGCTTGCTTACTCATCCCTGCCGCGTGTTTCTGGAGTGGTTTTTCTTCTCTTCTAATGCTACCGAGTTGTGCATCGCTCTGGCTGCCCTGCCGTGTCAGAAAAGCAAGCACATGCTAAGCAAAGCATCAGAATAACCCACAAAGCAACGATGCAAACAGAGACAGAATTTTGGACCACTCAAAAAAAAAAATAAATAAAAAATTATTAAAATAAGCTTCCCTTGATCAGAGAGACACACGTGGAGTTAAAGCTTCTGGCCAATGTGCTGCTGATAATTTAGAGCTAAAAGCCTTTTGAACTAACCTTTGCATGGTCTCTCTGCGCTTTTTGTTTACTCTCTGCACTTTTGCTCAGTGAAAATAAAACCGGCAGGACAATGTCACTTGCTGTTTCCCACTTGTTTCTGCTTTGTTTCTACTGTGGAACAGACTTCTTTTAAAACTCCCAGCACTTCAGGAAGACATTTTATTCACGCGTTATCTGTCCCTCACTTTCCATTTTCTCATCTCTGGTTGCTCTTAAAGAATATTTGGGCCTAATTTATTTGTCATTTACCCTTTGAATTTAATTTGGCCTGTTTCTGTGCTTGAATTTGGGTTTTCAGTAAGATCACATGCGATCTGTGCCACGATGGAGCCCAAGTCTCTTCCCACGTTCCTAAAATGTGTGGCATTGGGGGCAGCAGACTCAAAATTACGTGGCAGCTTCATTTAAACAGGAAAAGTCCAGTGTCTTTCACTCAGTTGTGTATAAAAGTCAACAGTACACTTGGTGGTAGTCCCTGTCTTATTTGTGTTAAATTATATTCAATTTCATACTGTCTCCACATTCTCTGTTTTCAATATCCAGCAGATTTTTGTATTGACAAATGTGTGTCAAATCCACATTTACAGGAAGCTGTTGTGGAGAAAACCTGAGGTTTTTCTGTATGGGTTGAGCATAGTTGTGGCTTCTGACCCTGGGGAGAGCTGTTTGAGGAAGGGATTATCCTATTAGATGGATGTTTCTAATAAAACTACCAGCAGCCAGAGAGCTTATCTGTATTACCACCGTGCAGTTGCAGAGCTGACATCCCCCTTGACATCCTCCATGAGCGTCATCCTTCGTTCCGAACCCGCTGTGGGCTCATGTTCTGTCTGAGCTTCCACAGTGGCTGCAGCTGGTCTGAACCAGGGCTGCTCTGCCCCTCCTCAATCCCCTTCTGCAATCCGCAAGGCAAGCTAGTCCAGCCTGCTAAACCTGCAGCAAACCCATTCAAAAAAGTAAGTGAATAGTTTTCTTCCAGCTCAGCAAGCTGGGACGGTTCTGTGCGGGATGAGCATCAGCGCTAGTGCAAACGAAAGGACAAAAACGCACAGCTACAGGCAGGAACAAGCCAGGGGCCACAGCAGCCCTAAAATTAGGTTGAGTGGGGTGGGTGGGAGTGGTGCCTTTTGAGGAGAGTTGCCCTTCTTCAGGTACGTGCTGCCTCTGCTCCCCTTGTATTGAAAGCAGCTGTCGCGTGGCTGCTGTGTGAGTCATTTCCAGTGGGTTATCTGACCAAAAACTCATTTGGCAACAGCAAAGAATGGAGTTCCTTCACACCAGGGAACAAAAATGACTTATTATATGGGGGACTGATGACTACATGGAACACGAGTGGGAGGAACGGGAATGGGAATGCTGAGGGAACGGACAGCAGCTCGCGCTCAGGCTGGCTCAGCTGAAAGAGGAGCCTGCACACTAAAGGCACAGCTTCCCAAGGCACAGGGAGGGACGGCGCATCCGGCTGGTTGTCTGAGCTGCCGTGATGTGCTAGGGCAGTGGAAAGCTAGCCCAGCTGGGCAGACCTCTGTTGAGTTAGCCGCAGCGGCTCGTGGAAGCGAAAGCGGTTAAGTGCTGGAGCACAAGGCTGGGAGAGCACGCGGCTGGGCAATGTGGGGAGAGGAGGAGCAAGGCACAACAGCAACTGCTCTCCCCGACACCGTACCTCGAGGTGATGTAGGTCTGAGCTTTTTAAATTAAAAAGAAATGCTTTAATACCTATTTTTAAATTACGTGGTTTGAGTTAGATACAGAATACATGAATAAATGACCACTTCTGTTAGAGGTTCTCTTCTCCATGTACCCTGTTTCAATGTGTAGTGAATGTTTGTGCTGTCAGAACTGGTGTTGATGACCTGCAGTGCAGGGAAGGGTTGATTGGGCCAGGCTGGGAAACGCTAAGGATCAAATGGCCTCAAGCTGGTTTTGCTAACTGGGGAAACATCCGTGGAAGAGCAGACCACGGGAACCGTAAGGCTCCACCTAGTTACTTGTCCATCGTTACTGTCACGATGAGACCGCCTTTCCACCATCATTCATATTGGATGCACGCACCCCAGCTCACTAACTCTCCTTGCAAGATCCAAATTAGGCATGGATATCCAGTGCCTTTTTGACCAAAGAAGACAGAGTATGTGATATGCTGATGTCATTGCTGTTATGCCAACCATCAACCGGGCCTGCCCTGGTCCAGCACAAAGCCTGTCCCTGGAATGCTAACTAGTTTTATTGGCAACATTGAATTGGCAGAGTGAATTTGGTGTAAGTTCACAGCTTCGCGTCTCATTTCTTTTAGAGTTTTTGATCCCACGCCAGGAACCCTAGAGCTGGACTTGTTGCATCACTGAAAATCAGCCCAAGCACTAGAATGTTTTTAAAACCAAAGCCAAAGTTCAAGGTTTTGGTCACCTTCAAACCCCACAGGATAGGCAAAATCTACATTAAGACCACTATAAAACATGCTGTTTCTTTGGTCGCCACAGATCTTAAAGATGTATCTGCTTTAAATTTAAGGCACAGGCCCAATTTCAGGCCTTTTTTTTTTTTTTTTTTTTACACTGAAGCAGATCATGTTGCATTTTGCCCTGTTGGCTGTCTTGCACTTTGCTTTCTGGCAGGCTGACTGCCACAGAGCAACAGGGCGAAGCACTCTGACGCTCTTTGGGAAGGATGACTGGTGAGTGGGACCTGGGGGACCTCACCGAGACCGCTGTCCTGGTGTGCTGGAAGAGGAAACGGTTGTTGGTATTTCTGAGCTAGCAGAGGTACAGTTATGACCACCTAAGATGACAAGTGAAGCATCTTATAAGATGGCAGTCTCTTTTGCTAGATCTCCTTCTATCGCGGGGAAAACAGAAGAGCTTTCAAATTACCCAAGACCTTTTCTATATCCTAAAGTAGACACTGGATAAAAACTTTTCCATGGTTTTTTCTGTGGAAAGTCGTATTTCCCCATATGGCAGCAAATCTGTGAGCTTGTGGTTGTGCTCGCCCCAATTATTCTCTAGCCTTTGGTACACTTTTTCATGGTGCTTTCATTAGTAGAGCTGTGATAAAGGAGACCATGAAACAACTTGCCTTCCCTGAAACCAGGTGTGGTTTCTAGGAAGTGATGGAGAAGAGGGAATTGGTGGCAAGCATGCTCCAAAAAGCAGTTTCTTTCTTCCTCTTGTCTTTTTTTTTTTTTTCCTGAAAAGAGCCTGGTCCCTCTGTCAGGAGAGTATTTTCTTTCTATGTGCCTGTTTCTTATGGGTCCAGAAGAAACCATTGATGAGAGCTGGTGAGACAACAGAAACCACACTGGAGCAGAATTGGGATAGTGCTTGAAGAAGAGCATCTTTTTTCGGAAACACGCATCTCCCCTTCCTTTTGGCTGGAAGTGTTTGTCATGCTCAACCAGGGCTGTGGCAAGCTGCCCTTGCTGGAGGATGTATCCACCTGGAGCCCAAGCCAGGCAAGGGTGGCTCCAGCAGCTCTGGCAGCAGCCCCCGGTGACCTGAAGGCAGCGCGAGTGCCCTGCTGCCCTGGCTCCACACCTCCCCATTGCCTTCTCTTTGTTTTCCCCTCGTTGTGATTTATTGGGTTGAGTTCTGCGGCTGCTTCTCGGCTGAGCGCGGCTAAGGTATGTAAATTGCTTTTTAACAGCTAATATGCACCCACACATACTTAAAAAAAAAAAAAAAAGCAAAACAATATGGCCAGCAGTGAGTTAAAGGAGATCAAGAAAGCATCAAGAGGTGAAAGTCAGTGGCTGGCTGGCCAAATCCTGCATGTGTGTAAGGCTCTGTTCAGAATAAACCAAGTGGAGAGCAGGTTTGATTGATAGCTTCAAACTAGGATTTCAAAGGCGGGGACTGCCTCTGTAACTGTCACACGTACTTTGTGATCAGGACTTCTCCAAATCAAGCATATTTACTTTTTACAGAAATTTCAAAAGCCAAAGCACAGTGTTTAAATCTCCAGTGACATCTTGCTACCTCTCCTGACTTGGCCGGTTTTAAACAAGGGACAATGACCACAGCAGTGGAAATTATTGTAGTGCTCTGGCTTCTCAGTTTCTGTTGCACCAGAAAGAACAGCGCAGGAGTTTTTTTGTCTGCGCTTTATTTGCCTTCCACTGCTTCATGTAAGGAGACTTACTCTCCAATCTACACTTGTCTCTTGATATGCTCAGTGTTCCTGGTTTGCAGGATGCTGTTGACCACCCAATCTAGGCACGGCTTTGGAGAAGCAGCATGGCATTTTAAGATTTCTCTCTGCAGATGAAGTTTTCTTCTCCTTTCCCAAGGGGAAAGTTTTAATTTCTTTGTCTCACAAAGTGGTCCACCTTGTTAGGCTGATGCTGAGGTCAGTCTGATTTAAACCAGAATGTAAGAGATTAAAAAAAAAAACAAAAACAAACCAAACCGAACCAAAAAGCAAACCAAACCAAACCAAAAAACAAAGCAAAATCCCATAAAGCTTGACTACGCACAAAGTCACCTGGATGAAAACCTTCAAGTGGCGCTTGGACTTCAGCCAAAACCAGCGTGGTTGTACTTCACTGCCTGGCGAGCCCTTGCAGAGGGAACAGAGTGCAGATCTGTGGGCGCTCGCCTCTGCTTCGCAAGAGAGGTGTCTGGTTATGCACGAGGTGGTGGCATCCATTCTTCTTTCAGGAGAACCAAGGCCGATGCGTACCGTAATGCATTTTTCAGCATGAACGCGTGCTAAGCAAAGTATTTACATACCTCAGGCATGTGTGCCTAAGATGCTCTCAAACAGAGCTGATGGTTCCCCTCTGCCATTTCCCATCTGTCAGCCCCAGCCCCAGCGCCTTCCCTGAGCCCGCTGGGGGGTGAGCCGGCCACTTGTGGAGTTAGTTACACCCTTCAAATGGCATGGCGTAAAAGCCTTGTTATGGGGCAGAGATTTTCATGAGTGTCTGCTTGCAATAGCTTGGCTTTTCCTTCCTTTTTCTTCTCCTTCCCACCCTGCAGTCCCCCACACCCCATCCCAAATATCTCCTCCAAGACAGCAAACTCAAGGCTTCTGCTTGGGAAACGTGGTGTCCTTCATGACTTTGAGGTAATGGTGCAGCCCTGGGGGACAGGCCTGTGGTATTTGGATCCAAGGAGATTCTCTGTTTCTGAGCTCCGTGCCCAAAACCACTGATGTTTATACAGCAAATACGATCCCTATCAGCCTGCCACAGCGTGAAACGTTACAGTCCTTGGAGAAAAGAAATGAAAGGAGTCACGGCAGGTAGGTTCAGGGTTGGAGGTGCAAGAAAGTGCATTTATCTCTACCGTGCAACCTGCTGCTTTTGCTTTTATTGCAGAGGGGGAGTTACTGCTATCGCTGTAAAGCTCATGGCTGTTCCTGAGAAAGGCAGGGCTGCAGAAAGGCAGCTGCTGAAAACGCGCATGTGCTTGGGACTGTTCTCACTGCAAACCCTACCCCAGCCCCTCTCTCCTTGCTCTTTTTACTTCCTCCTCTCTCGCTTTTGTTTTCTCTTATACACCACTCCTACATCCATTTCTTATCTTCTCTCCATCTCCAATAACGCCTCCATCAGGGATTAATTTTCCAGTATAAATCTATGAAATCTCAACTTCAAAAAAACTAATAAAAAAAAATAGGTGCAGGTTTATAAAAGACATCAGGTATCTAATTGTGTGCCTAGGCACTGTGGTGGCGTATGGAGGGAAAAAAGGGACTTAAGTTCCGCTAGTCCTTCACTGAAGTTAAACAGCCAATCCAATTAATACTCCAGCTAAATTCCAATACAACCCAATTAATAACGGGGAGTATTGTGCATTTTTATTGTGCATTTGTAATGGTACCTGATGTATCTTTGAGCACCTGCATACTTCTGGAAAGCCATGGCTGATGTGGTTAACTTTGTCCTTGTTCTCATAGCTTTGCTTGTGTGCTTTTCCACACCTTGTGGCTCTTGGTGGAGAATGAAAGTTCCCCAGGGCTGGGACTGCATCCTCTGGCAGGTTTGTACAGGCCTCGGGGCTTTTTAAGGACACTTAAGATGTTACAAATAAACACAGCCAGTAAGGTCAGCCTTACCATTCAGAATGTCAGCTGTAGAAAGCCACCACCCACCCAGGGTCTTCTGGTAAAGGAACGTAAAATAAAAAGCAAACAAATACAGATAATCATGCTGCTGGTTAAGATGTGTTACCAAAAATTACCGATGACAAACCTCAAAATTTCGTGATTCATCCAGGCACCCAAGAAGCACTTACAAGAAACCACATGACTAATTATGCTAGAGGTCAGGGACAGTTCTATACAGTCTGTGCACGTAATTATATACTTTACAAAAACCAACCCTTGTTCTCTCAAGATAGACAATAAATACTGTGCTGTTACTGAAAGAAGGACATGAATTGCTTAGACGAACAAACTCCTCCTCCTGGGCTCTTTCTCCTAGCCATTTAATCTTTGCACAGTACCTAGCACAATAGTTGGACAGGCAGCAAAAAAGCCAAACAGCATAGGTGGAATTGTGGAAGGCCGGAATTGCCTCCCACCCATGCTGATTTTAGTGTGGTGGCATTTCATGTCAGCAGCTTCAACTGTGTCAGGTGCATGGGGGCAAAAAGATGACCCTGGCTTCTTAGTTGAAATTTAGCCACGCAAACCAGATGAGTGGGAATCCGAGCAGAGAGGGCTGATGAGCCTCTGCTGAATTCAAAGTGACATCCCTGGAAGGGAGCTGAAATGCAATGAAGCCATCCTACATGGCGAGGCAGTGCTTCTCCTGTCAGCTGAAATGCGGCTTTGAAAGTGTTAAGACGTTCTCGCTCACTTTGGCAGGCAGAAAATCACGTCTAAATTTGAATGTGTTTGAGGATACTATAAGCCATGTAAAGCCCTAAGTTAACTATCACAGGAAACTCCCATTTCAGTTACTTCAGCAAAATTTCAGTGCCTACGTACCTTTGAAGAGCTGGAACAGAGCAACTGGGTTTCGACTTTCACAGTTTACCAAACGTGGCATTGATGGTGAGCCGTATGGTGATGTAAAGGACAGAGCTGTATTTGTTTAAGGAACCTTCAGGCTGAATTTCCAGCTATGGGAATGCTGAGAGATAGGAAAGGGGGAAGCTCTGAGGAAAACAAATGTTTCCTGAACTTTGAGTTTCTTTGCTTTGATATATTACCAGATTTTTCTGTGATGTGACCAGTCTTCCTTTATAAACTTTGCTTTATCTCAGTGACATTTTGCATCTAGAAAATCATTAAGCTGTCATATTTGGGGACTTGAAAGAGCAAAGGGCTGAAAGAGTTTGTTCTACCTGTCAAGTTACTCAGTTACAGCTGAGTCCCTTTGCAGACATGCATTTCCACTGGCGTACGCATGCACCGCGTGCTGGCCCTTGCCTGCTCCTCATGCTATGGGAGCCATAGATGTAAAAATATATATGTATTAATCTATATGTATAAAAAATATATCACCTGATGAGGAGGACTGTGGGACTCAGTAAAGTTCCCTATTACTTATTAGCCAGCCAGTGGTCTGGCCTGTCTGTCTCTGTCCTTGGCAATAAAACAAAGATGAAAGGTAGCCGCTTATTTGGAGGCAGACTTGAAAGTACAGTAGCTATCTCAGGCCCTCGCCTTATCAAAGGCTGGGACAGCAATAACAGCGCTAGATGGAGCAACAAGGACATAGTAGGCTGGGCTGTCAAACAGTTACACCTTGTGCACAAACAGCAGTTTCACATCCCAGCGGGCGCCGAGACGCGGTTGGCAGCTGAAGGCAGGCTGCAGCAGATGGTGCCTGACTGTGGCACCGGCCTCCTTCTCCAGGATCGGGCACGGGGGAAAGGTTGGGCAGGGCTCCCAAGTTGGGGAGCCTTTCTGGTAGCCAGCTTGCAAAGTTCAAGGCAGAGCTCGTGCCTCAGGCTACCCGTGGAAGCTCATCTGTCACCAACCTGGGACTGCCAAACTGGGAGACTCTTTTTGCACGGGCTTTCTCAACTGAGAGTCCCACAGCTCGACCCCCCCTCTCAGGCTGAAAGCAAATGGCAGTGAGCACAGCCTTCTTTATGGGTGTTAGAAATGCCATCTCCAATGCTTGCAGGAGGGTGAGATGTGGAAACTGTTGCACTCGTGTTTTAGGGGCAGTGGATCATCCTTTCAGAGATGACCATTAGAGTATCAAACTTCAAGCTTCCTCAAGCGCCATGTTGAAGCCATAAAGAGTCTAGCTGATCCTGGTGGAGAACTCCTGTGCTGACCATTGACTTGAATCAATGACCCAGAAAAAAAAAAGACGGGGCCTCCCTCAAGAAGAAATACACTGAGACACTGAATCAGTCGCTGCAGCTTTTGCTTGCTTCATAAAAATTATTTTTTTTCATTAAGTTTAAATGGTTAAATTTAACCTATTCATTTCTATAACACACTAGGGCTAGATGTACCTGGCTTACACAATACAACCAGCAAACGTGGCAGAAATGGTAGAAAAAATTGCTCCATGCGGCACTGGGAGAGTCATCCGAGAACGTCCTGACCAGTGAAGACCAGCTGAGGGGCCTGGGCCCAGGAGACTGAGGCTCAGCAGCTGGATTTTGACTATAAATGTCAGAGAGGAGCATTAACAGGATACCATCTACAAAGTGGGTGTCGTGGAAGCCAAACTGAAGACTTTCCTTCAAACACACTGGGTAACCTCGGTCCAAATGCACGGCGCTAATGAATGACTTTTTTTGGAGCAAAGGTCATGCTTCCATTCTTGATGTCTATCGTGAAATTACTAAGTAAAAGTCAGAAAGCCAATTTCTTGGTAGGAAAGTCAACCAAATCTTTGGAGTTAGGAGTGCAGCGTTAATGCTGGAGTTCGAATGTTTCTTATTCCCACTACTCTCTACAGATCAGTTTTTCAGATAAGAAAGGAAGCAGAAAAGATCCACAGAGAAGCTGTTAAAGACACAACATACACAGCAGAAGACATTGAACTGACAATAGTAGCATAAAAATATATTTGCCTTGGGTCACAAGGACTTCATCAGGAGAGGACACAATATCCAATACTATCATCTTAAATACTAATTACTGTGCTAAACATACTTTTCCACTGCAGAATAATGGTCACGTGCTGGGTGAACGTACGAAGATTTGGTAAAAGTATCTTGATAAGTTTTAAAGAGCTTTTAATAAATTAGTTGAATATAAAACTCTTGGTGAATAATTTTCCAAGTTTATGAGCAAAAACTGGGGGCAGTGTGTTGCGAAAGACCTCTCAGAAAAAAAATCTCCAAATGCATTTTCTAAAAGCATGCCTCAGCCTTGCTAAGGAGCCCATCTCTGTTACACAGCTGATGTTTCTGGCAATCTGAAGAGCTGCTGGACTCAGGTGACACAGCATTATGTAAAGTGGTTTGTTTCATTTCGATCCTGGTAAGAAAGCTCTTGGAAGTTGCTTAAAAAAACAGCAACTACGGTGCTGATCTGTTTCATTTTGCTGCGAAGAAGCAAGGTCCTGAAGACAGACAACGTGATGGCAGAGATGACGGCTAGTGAGAGCTCCTTCCTATATGCTTTCTCATTCCTAAGGGTAAATGAAAAAAGTTTTTGAAAACTTAAGCTTGGAGCATTTTTTGGTACTCTTATCTGTCGTGCTAGTGGTCAGCATTAATGTTGAAGGCCAAGGTTTTGAATGACATAGTTAACCGGAAAATGTCTGGGGTGGCAGGGAGAGAGGAGGAATATGGGAAATAGGTCTGGAAATAACATCTGAAGCAGCTGAGTCCGGTTTCCTGATGCCATGGGAAAGCACATACTTTCATACATTGATCAATTTTTTTTCTTAAATGGGGTAGAAAATTTTCTGCTGCTGCTCTTGAAAGCTCCTCCAAAACTTCCTTCCTCTGATGTTTTGAAACATTCTTCTGATTTCCTGCATACATTTCTCTAAGGGTAGTTTATACGCGTAACTCTGTGCAAACGTTGTCTTTAGCTTAAATAGCTCTTCTCTTTCCTGTGTTTTCAGAACAAAAAGTCATATACCTGCTAAGATTTTTTTTCCTAGTCTAAAAGAGCTAAATACGCTACTTTCTGTTGGCTTTTTTGTGTGAGATCACTTGTTCCATTTGCCTTAATTTCCTTTGATAGATCTAACTCAGTTCAGCTTTTGGAAATTATCACTCTTATAATGCTTCCAACTTTTCGGACCTACTTCTTTTTGATAATTACTCATTTTTTCCCATCCCGTGCAGCCATTCCATCTACACCTTCATCAAAGTCCTTTTGTGCAGCTCTTCCAGTCTGAGTTCATCAGCATTGGACTTCAGTGACCAGAGCTGCACACAACATGCAGAAGGACCTCTTAACAGTGCCCGCTATGGAAACCGTTATTACTTATTTGCCATCAATGACCAACCAGTTTAGGATAAAAATTCTGTAAATGCATGGCCTTAGATTTTGCACTGCCGTTTGCAGCATTTTAGGGTAGAGATTGACTTTTCCTGCAAGTTTCAGTGCACTGAACTTCATCAAGCTTGCTGTTGCTTTGGATAAAACCATTTTCATATCTATGGAGTCCCTCCCATTTGCCATACTGTCTTTTCACTGCCACGTTTGGCCTTATCCAGGCTGCAGACAGCTGCAAAGGAAGTATACAGGTTTTAGACCATGTCTAGGAGGTGCCTAATCTCTGCCTCATGTTCTCCCTCTTTCTACAGCAACATCTGCTACTTGTTTCAATTTCCTTTCATGCTCTAACTCAGCTCAGCTTGGGAGAAAAATTCTCACTTTAATCTCTAAATGTTTTGGACTCCACGACATATCTGTCTCTGCTGATTAGTGTATTTTCACAATCCTAGTCATTTACACCGAATCAATTATTCATTCTGGGAGGTATGAAAGAATTTGGAGAGAGCAAATGGATAAAGGGTAGGAGCAATACAAATTGGCCCTATGTAGCCCCATTTCCCTGAGATGAGAGATACTACGGAGATGCTTAATTGCATTTTCCATGAAATTATGGCAAGCGTATCTCTAATTCTGAAAACAGTTTTGCCCCTAGTGAACACCTTCATGGTGAAAACAAACTAAATTAATATTGCCTCCAATATTTTCTTTTTCTTGTCTTCAGCAGCAGAAAAACCTAGAGGCCTCTCACTAGAAGTGATGGGAGCCGCTAGTTGAAACTGAGAGTGGAGCCCAGCTACCAGTCCTTCATGCTGATTTAGATGGATAATTAGCCAGGTAACAATTCCACTGTTGAAAGGTCTGTGAGGCTGGGATCAAACCAACTCAGCGCTGCAGGCAACTGTCATAAGATAAAAAGATAAGATGAATGAGTTTGTGTTTCTATAGCACTTGGAATGCACAGAGCCCAATATAAATGTAAAATATTATTACTAAATGCACTAGCGCTCTGTCATGAGGAGATTTCCTGCAAAATCAACTGAGTGGATAAACTCCAGAGACCCAAATGGGTCATGAAAATAAATCATGTCTGTAAAACAGTACCCTTTCCTGGGCTGCACCCTACTCTCCCATAACAATGTCCCCTGGGCAAGGTTTATACCTGCATGTAGTGGCCATAGCAACACCAACGATGACAAATACAAGAACTCGCTTGTGCCAGGTAAGTGAAGCCTGGAGGAGCAGATCTCTAGATTTTCATCACAGCAAGGAACTGCTGTTTTGATCCTTCTACCAGTGCCAGCCAGGGGCTTCAGCTTGCGGTCTGCCCCATGAAGAAGGGGTGGTGCAGTCAGTCAGGTTACAAGAGGTAACGGGCACAAACTTGAGCATAGGAAGTTCCACCTAAACATGAGGAGGAACTTCTTTACTTTGGGTGTGGCACAGCACTGGAACAGGCTGCCCAGAGAGGTGGTGGAGTCTCCGTCTCTGGAGACATTCAAAACCCTCCTGGACGCGTTCCTGTGCAACCTGCTCTAGGTGACCCTGCTCTGGCAGGGGGGCTGGACTAGGTGATCTCCAGAGGTCCCTTCCAATCCTACTGTTCTGTGATTCTGTGGTTCTGTGGTTCTGTGATTCTGTAAGGGTGATGCGAGACCCACTGGGACTCTTGATATTCAACTACACAGGAGAGGGAGATACATGTGTCCACCAAACCACTTAAGAGTCCTTGGGCAGATAACTTGTCCACAGTACCCTGCTGTCCCTTGGACGGCTAATTTGGTCCAGTTAGCACCATGGGGCAGGTGCTGGAGCAGGTCCACAGCCCCACTGAGCCAACCTGCTCGAAGGTTGAACGCCGCCAGAGCCCCGTCCATGGGCAGCCACCACGCTCGCAGCATGTTAGGCCAAACACTTTGCTGGCTGAGTCGCCGTATGTATAAACTTTCCCATGATCACCTGGGCAGCTTTTCTCACCCCCTCAAGCACAAAGCTTGTAAATGGGAGTGGTGCCACTAAGACAAAATTCTGTGGGCAGAAAGCAACAGATACGCTCAAGTGACTTATTCACTTTTACCACTGCGATTGTCTGTTCAGACAGAGTCCTTACAGAATCTCTCCCAGAGCGCAGTTAGTTTAGCTGATGTTTCAGACATGTACCAGCAAAAGCAAAAGGATTACTTGTGGATGATGTGGGGATCAATCGCGTATCCAAGGCGCAATTCAGGAGTCAGCCTTGCTGAGGTTATTCTTGTACATTGTGCTTTTATTGCTCGCTCACTTTCCCATCATGATTTTGTGCCACGGGAAGTTCTTACTGGAAGATTTGACACCCCATGCTTCTCTTCGCAGATGCAGAGACAAAAAGGAAGGCTAGTTGGCAGCTACCATAAAGTCACCAGTGTGGACTTTTAATACCAGGCAGGCTCCTTTGTAACCCTTTGGTATACTATATTGCTGTAGTGCCGCAAAAAGCCCTACTGCAAATGACTACCAGGCTAATTGAGAACACAGGCCTAAAAATAAAGGTGTTTGTGAAGTGATGATTTTACCACAGAAACATCAGGTTTTCATAAAAAAACCTGAAAACATGGAGGCTTTAAGTGCAATGCAGAAAGGTTTTGAGTTACCAAGCTTAGGTTTTATGTTCTTTTTTCTGACCATCACTGAAGATTTTTGTTGAAAACTCTTTTTAACAAAAAAATATTGGTTTCTCAAAGAAAACCACAGATACGGAAAAAATAATTTAAAGACTCATTAAAATGTCAGGTTTGACCTATGCTTTTTCCATGTTTATCTGCTCTCTTCCTTCTTTCATTTTTCTATTTTCTGTCCTCCCCTTCTCTTGAGCAACTCACTTATGTGGTAACAAGTGCTTCTAAGGGAAAGTAGCACTTCCATCTTTCTTGTTAACTCAGTTCTTCCCCCTTTGCTTTTTCTCTTTATTCATATTTGTTACTGCTCTTTTTCTTTTAATTTCTCCTTAGGAAAAATTATTTTTCCTTTATCTTTTCCTTATCATATTTCTTCCCTCCCTTTTCTGTCCAACACTGAGGTGTCTCTAATAATCTTTTTTCCCTCCTGGTTCCATCTTTTATTCTTTCTGGCACCTTTAATACCTGTGCTTTCATTTCCTTGTCTTCTTCTTAGATATTACTGTCTGATGGCAATCTTTCCCACCTGTGTCTTCAAACAGCACATATTCCATAGGCCTTTAAAAATGAGAACGAATTTTTCACCACAATACTCCAAGAGCTCAAAAAGTAAATATTATTATATCCATTTTATGTGTGAAAAAAATACAGGCAGAAATATAGACTAGTTTGACCAAAGCCATGAAGCAATTCATTGTTAGAGCTGATGTCTCCTTCAGCCCATCCCGTGGTCAGTCTATTAGGCTGTTTTGCTCCTTCTACTGCTGCGATACTCTATTTTATAACTTTCTGGAAGCACTTTGACACTGCACTTCTGCAAGCTTCAACTCTGCTTTACTCTTCATCTTCCATCACTTGGAACTTGCCCCAGAACCTCTTCCTCAAGTCTAGATCACCAGGCAGCAGCCGAAGCAGCTTGCCTGAGGACTGCTGGGGAAGCAAGCCCAGCCTTCAGCATCTGAGATCAGTACTTGTGGCCACACAATAAGAAGTACAAAAAAATAGTTGGGAAGATTCAGGAATCTTCTTTCCACCATCTCTCCTTGGAGACATGGAAGGATACAGGTTCAAGCGTGTGGGGCAGAAACACGCGAATAGGGTTTGAGGAGCTGAGGCCAGACCATCATACCTGCAGGAAACTTCTTATACGGCAGGATGAGCTGGGCTGCTGGGAAAACAAGCAGTCTGTCCCTAAGAGAGAAACAAGAATAGGTTAACAGACGTGCAGCATTTTCATTTGGGTTGCTTGGGCTGAGTTTCAGATTCACTGAACTGGGTATTTTTCAGATAAGTTTGAGTTTCAGAATGAAAGCTTGCATAACAATAACAGGCCCTGTGAGAACAGGGAAGGAACTTGCCCCTGCTTCAGGCTGGGAAGGGTTAGTACTTGAAGACTGCAAATTACTTACATGTGCATGATGTGTGTGAGTGGAGGATTTTTTTAATCTTAAAACCAAAGTATGTATCTGGGTCCAGTCTGTTGGGCATGCAAGTACACTGTATCTAGGAAGTTTTTTCTCTTGGATGCTGGAGAAGAGAGAAATCTGATAAATCTTGGAATGCATTTCCAAGCAAAACTTCCTAACTTTGGGGAGCCATAGTGATTCTATTTTGTGTTAGGGCCATGTGTTAAATATAGCTCTTCTATTTCAAGCACAAGCGCTCTTCTCACCACCCCAAATGACTTCAGTATAGTTTCAAGGAAAGCAGACAGGCTAAGCACGGTTCAGATCAAATGTAGCATGGCTTTTGTGCTTTTCCTCATCCTTTCTGGGAGGCTCAGACATTTCCAGAGAAGAGGGGTGGGAGACAGCTGCATTTCTTGGGCAATTGAATCCTTCCCTTGCATGGCACGAGCTTGAGCTCAGCAATCTGTTCGATGCAACCACCACGCAGGCCATGTTTGCGGAGGCGCTGGAGAGCGGAGGCGAACACCTACAGTGGGCTGTGTCTCCTTGAGGTGAGCACAGTGTTCGTCCCACAAGTCACCCAGCAGACCTCAGAAACAGCGACTCTCGCGTGGGTTACCTTGACACGCTGGCACTCACAAGGCTTTCATTCTGTGCCACCCATCCTTCTCAGGGCTGCAGTCCTGTTCGCTCTTGTACGCTAAGCATGCTTGGGCTTGCGTGGGTAACCAGCAGACAGAAGGCAGCGCTGGAAGAAGCGGGGCTGGTGACTCAGTGGGTAGCATTCTTCCCTCTGAGTCAGTATCGAACCAAGTACCCGCATGCGGGTGCTAAGGGAGGCTCTTCCGCTAAAGCTGCTGAGTTTTGGACATGACTGAGAAACGGAGCTCCTGACCACTTATGGCTTTTGAAATGTCTGCAGTGCTTTCTCAGCAGCAGCAGTGTTTACCCAGTATCTTGGTCACATTCCAGCACCAAAAACGTATTTCACTCACCTACAGCTCCCTCTGTTACTCCATTGAAACACCTTATTCTTCACTTCTGCAGTGCAATGCTTTAGTAAGGATATGCTGTATTTCCCGTTGCCTTTTGGCTTTAATACTGGCCAAAATGACTTGCACACACATAACAAAACTCTTTTTCGTATGCCATTTTCCATATGTATCAAGGGATATCCTGGGCCTCCTGCCCATACATGCACAATACTACCACAAATGTTAATCAGAGATCTGCATAGGGAACAAGAACATCACACTCCTTAAAACGCCAGTTTATCTTAGGGCAAATAATACCAGCAGGTAGCTCTTGACTTCATCATGCAGAGTCCTTTCGCCCCCATCGGTTCACAGTGAAATGCAAGTATTACTTAGCGTTGTGGAGGCAACAGCCTTCTTCATGCGCAGCTTCTCATGAGACAGTGTGCCTGGTCTGAACAGGTCCAGATTCTCATCTGTGCCCTGTTGCCATTACCATCCACAGCAAAAGTGATCTTCAAAGGCGACCAACTCTTTTATGAGCCCACTTTGTACCCGCTTTGCTCGCTTACCACGGCTGACATGCCTCCCTACATGCCTCCCAGTGATGGAGGAAGAGACCTTGTATGCCAGCATCGAAACACACATGCTGCCCAGTGCTTGCTTTGTTTGGTGTGTGATGACAGCTCTTTATAGGTGTCTGAGAAAAACAAATGAATGAAGAAGCAGTTCCTGGTGGCCTCTGCCAGCTGTTGACATTACCGAATAATTTTCTTTTCCTGAAACAGACCTGATGCCTCTTGTGGATGATGTGGCGCGTAGGTGTTATGTCAATCAATAAAAATTAAAAGTTGCTGAAGGGCAGGAACAGCAGCTGTGAGATTTCTTACTGCTTTTTGTTCACAGGGAAATGGTATCAAACTCTGCTTAGTGGCTTGTGTGATTTACTGTCTCATTTATCTCACACGCTTTAGCAAGGACTTTCACAAGCAGATTGATTTTAGACCCCAGCTTTTAAAGGTGTAAGACAAATGATTCATTCATAAAAAACTTAGTTGTAAAACCTTGTTTAGCACCTACGCAGGTGTCCTGATTTGTAAAAACTACTAAGCAGTTTGCTCTGTGGGAACATTTTTATTGTTCAATCCAGGTCGGTCTCCCCAGCTATGAGATTTTTGCTTAGAAATCACATGACTTCATAATTTTGGAGTTCACAGGTGTCAGGATAAGAGACGAATAGGTAAATGGTTTCACTCCCCTTGTGTCACAGGCAACTGTGTCATTTATAACAATAAAAAGTTCTATATAACAATGTAACTCTTTACAACAACGTCAAGATTCTCTTAAAGGTTGATGGAGTTTTCATCATTGCAGCTCTGTTCAGAAGTCTGTGCCAGAGGCTCATGGTTTTGATGAGTGCATTTCTTCTGATATGCTTTAATCAGAGTTTGGGAGTGGGTGGGTTCTCCACATGCCAAAGGACTAGAATCCCACTACTGTAACAGGGAGGATCAGATGTTCAGGCAAAGTATTATTCTGACAGCATCAAGAAATGCTTTCTGTCATGGATGTACAGCCTGATCATGTACAGAAAGCACCAACTGCATGGACACTCTTGTGTTTATATCCTGAGAGTAGCTCTAGCTCCCTCAACTGCCCAGAAATCCCCTTCTTCTTCACTCCAGATCCTTCCCCTGGAGAACAAGCACCATAAGACTTGCAACAAAATGCTGGGAAATGGCAAACCTGGAGCTGCAGGTGACCAGCGTTGTTGGAGGTCAAAGCCAGTGACTTGGTACTTCTCTGTCTATTAGCCCTGTACAGTTAGGAAGTAATTTCTGCAGTTGGAGTGCCATTGTCAGGGCCTGGGATTGTCAGCTTCTTCTGCAGCATCTGGTACAGACCCCTTTGGATGCAGGAAGTAGTGTGGACCAACCATGGGATGCTCCAGGTCCCTCCACAGTGATGGTTCTTTGCAAACATGTCCAGTGCTAAGCAGCCAGGGAGAGGGCAAGAGGCGCTCCTCTCCTGCAATGCTCCTGTGTTGAATACATCAGCAAAACCTTTGTGCATGAAAACAATCAGATAGCTATTTTTAGGTATTCCTAAGATAAAAGAGAGAGAGTTTCTCTTCTGTTTGATCCCTCTTTACCGTGAGGTCTGGTTAAAATATTTCCGTTGAAATTTTTCTCCAGCTGGAAGAGGAGTTTCAGACAGAGCAGCTCTAAAAGAAAAGTGGATATGGTGAGAAACGCCTTCATACTACAAAATATTTAGGCATTTCACTGGAAAACAGAAATGTCTCTGACAAAACGGTACATGCTGTGCAACTTGTTGTTCTAGTGCAACGCACGAGAAGTTCTGCCATAGAGCCGTGGAGGTGATACTCCAAGCTGTCTAGCATTACCATCTTGCTTTGTCTTTACAATAACTTCTCTAAAACCTCCATGTATCACTAGTCTAATGCTGATCGGCAACCAGCAGGGGAGAATGGGCACATGAGGCACCCAGAATTACACTGTCATAATGCGGCATACCTACTTCATTCCATATTTCATTTATTGGGCTGTGTAGTTGAGGTTTTGGCTTTCAGTCAAAAAAAAGGATTTTCCCAAGAGGAGAAATTGGATGAGGAATTAAAGAAACCCCACAAAACACCTCCCAAGCACCATTTTCCACTATTCATATTTTAAAGAATTAAATGTGGTTTTAGTGCAAGGAATAACTGTACGCTAGCCCTAGGGTTATGAACTGGATAAGCTATTAGGAATTTTCCATTTCTAACTGATTGTGATCTCACATCAGTGTAACTCTGCTCACTTTAATGGAATTACTTCAGAATTACTCTGATGTGAAAGCAGAACGAGGTCCTGTGATTCTATAACTATTTATACTAAGCTGTTCGTGTATGCCTCCGAGAAGAGCAGCTTTTAAGAAAATATAGTGGAATTTAGAGCCCATTTTTCAACAGTTCAGTTAATCAGTTTACTCTGGTCTACTGATCACTTCTGCTGCTTTGCATGTGATTGTCCTTATAAGTGAGGTCAGCTTTATAGGGAAAGAAAATATCCTTTATAAAACTAGCTAGTATTGTTAGAAGAAAATTGGCAAGTTGGCCACCTATGAAGTTTTTCTATAGTTTTTTTAAAGGTAAAGTTTTACCCGCAATTATACATTTATTGTTCTATATTATATTTTCTAAGAAAAGGTGGGTTGTAGTTATAAGACCTTGATTACTTCTTGGTTACTTCTGCTTCTGTCAAAATGAAACTAGTGCTTACCTGTCTGGGATGACAATTTATCCTTGAAGGTTTGTAGAAACACCTTAAGGTCCTCACTTTCACTATGACATATGATTCTCATCCAACTAAATACGTCAGCCTGTGCTGAGCTTTAAGCATCATGTATAGTCTCACTGAGATGATGAGTGTGCTTGCACGCCCTGAGGTCTGGTTGTGCACCCTCTTCTTCTATTGCAGATCCCCTGAAAGCATCAAGAGGATCCATTGCCCAGCTCTTTGCTTTTGGTCCACCCTTATCGCTGAAGGAACTCCTTAAACATTGCATTAGCAGAGTTGCTAGGCAGAGAAGTGGTCTAGAAGTGGTCTTCAATGGTTCCTTGGCTGCTCTGTGAGGATGGGGAGACTGGGCAGAAGGGGTTGAAAGTGCCGAAGCTCCTTCTCACTACCTCCTTCCTGAGCCATATATCTAGCATATATATGAATGGCAGGTTATGGGCCATACAGTCAGAAAGTCACAGAATAATTTAGGTGGACAGACACCTAACGTCCCACTAAAAGCAGGGTTAATTTCAGTTCTAGAAAAGGTTTTCTGGTCTTCTCCAGCCAAATTGTGAATATCACAATTCATATATAATATACCAGTAGGTGCAGGACCCGTTATCCATAACGGAACAAAACAGAGATGGGCTTGAGGGCGGGAATCAGATGTGGTTCAGGGCTGGAATCAGGTTTCAAGTGGACTTAAGCTTCAGCGATTTTGTACTGCTTGCTTTGGCCTTTTTCTCTAAGGGTGTCTCAAAATTACTTTAAATGGAGAGGAACAGTTTAACCAACCTAGTTCGATAGGGCTGAATCCAGCAGTTATCAATATCCCCAGAGGAAAAGAAGTAGCTTCTGCAGTCGCTTGATTAACTGAGCATAAAATGAGCTGCCCTGCCCTTTCTGTTTTAATTAGATATGAATGAACCAGTTCAAACCACATAAAAATTGACTTCTGACTCCTCTGCGTGTACATTAACCACTAGGTCACGGTTTTATTTTTTTCCCTGAGAAAACCAATTTTCCCAGAATGGGAATGACATTTAGAAGTACTCCCACCGTATTTTCCTCCATCCCAGCCCCTTCTTAGGCTTTCGGTTGCCCAAGCGTCAGGAGGACCCACAGGCCATGACACTGGTTGGCGCTTGGGGAGCACCAGCAGATACAGCCCCAAAGGGATGGAGAGCAGGCTGGCAACATGTGTGGGCTGCTTGTATCTGCAGGGTGGTTTTTGGGGTGTGTGGAGGGCGAAGGCCCGGGCCAGGTGGTCAAGGGGTGCGTTAGCAGTGAGGGTCCGGACCCAGCATCTCCAGGGCTTGCCAAGCTCTACCAGGGGCCCTGCAAGTCAGGCACTGCCTTCATGTGCCCCTAGTGCAGGGGCGGCACAGCTTCTGCAGGGATGGAGGGACGAGTGCGAACTTCCATCGCATCAGCTGTAACCTTCTGTGTCCTGGCTGTTAGCCCAGTGCACCCTCTGGGGTAGCCATGCACCTTTGCTTCTTCATCCTTGAGTAAAGAATGCGTGCACGTGTGTATTTGCTGCTGAGGAACAGTTGCGCTGCAGCTTTATCCATCACGTAGTAACCTGTTCCTGTATTCGTACCTTAGGAGTCTGTCTCAGATAAACTCTGATTTCATGCCTCCAAACACTTTCATTTTTTTGTTGATAAAGACCTTAAGCCAAAATTCCTACTGATGCATTTGCAGGAGTTGGAATATGTGCTTAGTAAGAGCTGATGCATTTGGGAGCATTTGGGAGGCATGCAGGCTGGAACCCATATCCTACATCTTGTCTGACAGGATTGATCACACAGGAGGAGTAGTGAAGTAAGAAGAGAACACAAATGTGTGGCAAACACCTTGAGAGACATCTCAAATTTCCATACAACCACCTTTCATGTGGCTTGAAGTAGAAAATGCATGTAAATCCCTGTATCAGCAGGATGTTGCCTCCAAAAGAAAAATGCTGTAGTTAGGAACTGCACAGGGAGTGTGAAAGTAATCCTCTTTACCCTGGACAAAGGCAGTTGTGTTGGGGTGAAGGTTCTTCGTATTTATGGTAGAAGTCTCCCTGTGGAGGAGGGCAGCTATTGAGATATTAGGCATCTTTCTAGAGGTTCAACTAGGCTTGATAGCAGCGCAAACTGGATGGTCTTTTTTTAATAAAGGGAATTACACTTGTATCTAGAGAGGTATAGAGCAGCCTGGTGAAGAAAGGAGCAGATGTCCTAAAAATGGTGGGACACCAGTAACCAGTTTGGCTCTGTCACAGCCCCGGGCCCTAACTTCCATTTCACGTGAGTTAGTGGTAAGGCCCCTTTAGACACCCATAGGAAATCACCAGTCCCTTAGGCAGGGAGACCAAGGGACCAACTACTTTTGGGAAGCTGATCAAGACCCTGTTAAAGGTAAGCTGATCATGGGATGCTTTTATTAAACAGCAGGCTTTGCAATGGCAGGAATGTAAGCGGCTGTACCTTGGTGCCTGTAGAGTGACTGTGGCAGTGGAGGGGATGAGGACAGGTGTCAAGAGTGCTTGGCAAGCAAACGTTCATTCCTGGTGGTCCTGCTCTCAGTGAGCAGGCTCATTCAGTCTCCCGTGGCCAGGTCACAACTTCTCTGCAGGTTGTTGCCGGCTCCCTTCTGCAGTCAAATGGAAGAAGCTCTGTGTCAGTCACTCACCATGCTGGGTCTGGAGCACGCAAACTCTACAAGGGCCCATACCAGAGACCTGTGGGGACATGGGAGACACTCTGCTCCAGGAAGAGTAGGGAAAGGAAAAGGGGTTAGAGACCTGATCCCCATGGGCTGTACAAACTCTCCCACAGGCTACCTGAAGCACAAGGACTGCCAGCTGGCCAGCACTGGGCTAAGGGCTTGACCCCCTGCCCCTCCAGTACTCAGGCACGCAATCCCTTTGCGGGTCATAAAACGAGCCACGGTGCCTGACGTGAGTTTACATATGGGAAGGGAGAGCTGGCCTCTGAGTGTTGCCTGAAGGAAATGGTGCAGGCTGCTCTTTTCTGAAGACTCCTCGAGTTTTGACCTTCCATTGTAAAAAGGCCAGGAAGCTACAGAGCTCTAGCATGCTCTCTCTGTCTCGCTGCCTCTTCTAGTGAGAACATATATGCGTAAAACCAGCTCCTGTGCATTTTGGCTAGCTACAGAAAACGGTATATGGGCTTATCTGCCCTTTGACAAATCCCAAAGAAAGTCTCACCCAACCGAGAGCTTTAGAAGCATACAAAGCTCTCATAACCCAAGTACAATTTAAAAATCTTCAGCCTTTTAGATAAACCTGCCCAAACCTGTCCACCTAATTAATAAACAAAGATACTGGAGAGGCAGAGCCTTGAAATGGAGTTTGTATCATAAACAACATGAAAATTAAATTCAGCCTAGCTGGATAGTCGCTTGCAACTGAAAATTGCTGTGCAGGGAATAGTCCTTAAAGCACACTGGAGTCTGATAGGGGTCAGAGATGGACAGCTGTTAAAATTGCTTGTATCTGTATCTGTAAAGAGGCATGTGCGGGGATAAGCAGTACTGCGTGTACCAGGCTGTGCTGGTGCCTCTTATGGTGCAGAATGGATGTGCAAGGACAGCTTGAGCTACTGAAACTTCTGCAAGTAATTGCCAGCTGATATGAGTAAGAAGATCAAAATTTTGGCAGATTATACAACTGCACAGTGGTGGGGATGGACAGACAGTACCGCGGGAACGGGAAATCCAGTTAGTTGAAAAGAAGCTTCTCACACATCTGGAAGAAAATAATCAGAAAGCTAATTACTCAGCAGGGGGGTGGAATTTGGAAAGCGATCAATGCTGAGGAAGTCCAGGGTGATAAGGGCAAAATAGACATGAGCTTCCAGTGTGCTATGGCAAAAAGAAATAAATGCAATGTGGGGCTTTACATGAAGAGGCAAGTGAGGAGGTGAGGAGGAGGAGATGGGAAGATCAGCAAAAGGCACTGGAATACTGCAATTCAGTAGAGCTTGTGAGCAGCCATGGGTTCTTTATTTAGGCAGACACTCATGTATATCATAAACTTGAACACTTAAGACTTCAGAGGACTTCGGGCACATGTGAATAGCAGAGGATTTTGAAGACATTTACGTAACTGAAATACCTTTTAAAATCTACCTTGGGAGTTGCATTGCTGATGGGGAACGGGTATATATCTATTCTCTAGCATCAAGACGAGAAGACAGAACAACGTGGAGCATTGCTGTTTAACATCAAGGAAGAGGAAACACGTTTGGCCAGGTTCTGCTCTCATTTTTTCCAGTTTTTGCATGAGAATGATTTCACACAAATCCTGGGAAGGCGGTGCTTTACTCATGAGAAATGTGGGTCTTTCATCGCCCATGGTACTGAAAGCCACGGTACAAGCTTGTGTATCGGTGGCAGCCTTCAGAGGAGTCGGAAGGTCTGCCCTGATACTACACCGCAGCATTCCCAATACTAACGTGGGATACTATGTCTCTCAGTTCACCCAAAGGGAAAATAAGGTATGGAAAGGTTAAGTGACTTGCTTTGTGTTGCATAAGTCTGGGGCCCTGCCAGGAATGGAAATACCACTCAGCCCCTTTATTCTTAACAGCACTCAGCCAAGGGAACCTCTACTAGGATCTCCAAGGATTTCCTCCTACTGGAAAGGCTTTCAGTTCCAGTAACGGGGGGAGGCCAGGGAGGAACAACCAGAGGAATGCCATGCATTATTCACGTGCTTGCAGGCGGTGCGAAATGGGAAGGCTGAGATGCAGGAGGCAGCAGTGCCTGGCTAGGGGAGCTCCCGAGCAGTTCAGGTGGCCAGCTGGCAGGGATCCACACAGCAAGCCAAGGGTGACTCAACAACATCAGGGGGGACTCAGCGGAGCTCTGCTGTGCCTCCTGACTTTCATCTGGCTGGTCTGGCCGGTGGCGAGCAATGCCGTGTCCCAAGGTCATCTCCGGGAAGCTGTGTTTCTGAGCAAAGCGGAGGCACTCTTGCTTGAATGCTAAAACTCCCCAAATATGTGGCAGGAAACCTGAAACCCAGCTCAGCAAACCATTTAATTTTGTGCTTAAGCCAAACACTATATAAATACATATAAACTACAGTTTTGGGCTCAGCCACACTGGAGGCACCGGGGCAGAAAAGTCTAAGTAAGATGTTTAATTAAGATGGTGCTTGATGAGTTTCAGGGAAGGAATTTTAGGACACCTGTCTTAAGTACTCTGTGGGTCCTACAGCAGTCCTTTAATCCCCCTAGGTGTCAGTTTTCTTAACTACAAAATGTGAAAAATGTTCATTCTCCAGGTGCTGGCGCTGGATAACGAAACAGCTCTTTGAATGGAAGATGCCATAAAAACATGTTCTGTGACTATTACTATTGTAAGTAATAGGTATTTATTCCTTCTTAATGGTGGTGGGTCAAAGCCTAAGAAAACGAGAACCCAACCTGTTCTGCTGCTATATTTGAATTACTGTTAAAAGAACAACTGCCTGAGAAAAATGTCCACAGTCTAATAACAGATCTTTAGCAGCAGTGATGCTCGACTCCTACTGAAACCGATGGTATTAAGTACTTTCGCAAATTTGGCCCCACAGATTTTCTTAATACCTGGATAGGTATTAAGAATAGACACCATATTCACTTGTCTGAATCCTGCAGAATGGGATCTTGAAAAATGCTTAATATTGTGTTAATTCTGCTCTTTTTTTCTGACAGTGTTAATACTAGCCCAGTGGGAGCTGCATTAGAATTGTGCTAGTCATGTCAGTTGAGTTTAGACTCCCAAGTGGCTTTTTAAAATTGGGCAAAACCTCATGAATTCTCACTGCGTGTCTTTCCATAACTCCAGAGTCTTATCGATGTGTCTTTGAAATCAGTTAACACTGGGGAAAGTAAAATATGGTCTCTACAATGCTCATTGAAAGCAAACACTTCCAGAGTGATACAGCTCTCCAAAATGTGTTACTTCTTCTTCCCACAGAATACTGTAAAAACTCACTTCAGTATTTATGTAGTGTTACCACTATCATTGCAAGAAATCCAGAAGTTGAAAGAGAAAATTGCAGCAAATATGCTTTGACTTCAGGAGTCAGTTTGGTTTCTGTTAACTAGAAGGTTGTACGCACATTCTGAAGGCATTTCATCTCTTCTTCTCTAATTTAGTAAGTCTACGTGATAAATATTTAACAGAGATTGAAATAGTCATTCAAGATCTTTTTCAGCATCAATGACTACTGATCAGCTGTTAAGGGCCAAAAATAACATGTATGAATGAGATAAACTACCTGAAGTATTTTTCTGACAGTGATTATAATCAGGTGATGCTGCTACGAATGTTTGTAGCTGATTATTATTATTTCATTTGCATTGTGGTAGTATTGGAAAGCCATCTCAAAACACGACCCAGCTGCATATAAGGCACTGTACAAAGAGAATACAAAATAATTCTAATTTTGGACTCAATGATCTTAAGGTTCTTTTCCAACCTAAATTATTCTATGATTCCTGCTCTGAAGGACCAGCAATCTGAACTGTCTTTTGTAGCTTATTTTTCCCATCATTTCCTCATTCCTCTTGTGTCTTCTGTTTCTAAGCTATCTGTGCTATCTCCTGCTAGTTTTCTGAAGCTTGAGGTTTTTCTTCTTCCTTTCCATTTGTTTATTTATTTTCCTCTTCTCTTATACAACCTGTAAACAACCGTAAATTAACAACCTGTTGATCCTCATTCTTTCCCATTCTATCCACCCGAATGTGGCCATCTCTTCCTCTTGAAGGAGCCCTACTTTCCCTTATTCCTCCCGTGCAACTCTTCATCTTTGCTTAACTGAAGTCAGATTTTCAACAGGCATGAATCAGCAGTTACCTTATGACAGTTTACTTCTGCTGTGCCTGGTCACTTGTTCTTCTCTTTGATCTCAACGGCATTTTACCATTTCCCACCTCCATCGTACAGTACGTAGCAGCTGCATAACATTGTGCAGACACTATCCAATGAAACATCACAGTGCTGAGATAAGGTAGATAAACACTGTGCTTATCACACAGATAAGTAAATGTAGGCAAAAATGTAACAAGGGGCAAGATGACAGGAGTCAATGTATGAGTTTATATTAATCCAAAAATCCTTTGTTCTCAACTCTCTGATACGTTCGCTTCATGTCATGCTAATGCACTGTTGTTCTCTGAGGCCAACAGCCAGGATGGCTTCTTCCCAGAGCAGCCAGACTAATGTGCATGAAGTCATGTCTCTCCTGCATGTCTCCTTGTCTCTGTTCAGCAGCGCTAAACTTCAGTAGACTTATGAACAGTCTTGATTTGCAAAGACAGAGTAGTTCTGCTGCTGATTGCCATGTGGTTGAATGTAGTTTTGTTTCTGTGTGGAGTTATCCTTATCATTCTAAATAGTCTCAAAGAGCCAAGGAGGCCCACAGTGACGTGCTCTGGAGAGTGTGTGAACAGCAAGCAAAAATCTAGAGGGAATCCTGCAAACCCACATGGGTGTTGCCAACTGTACACGTGGGCTGTCATTTAGTATGAGCCACTACCTGGGCTGCCACCGTCCAGAGGGAAAATTACGGAAACAATTCCATCAATTGCCCCTCTCTCCCCCCCATTCTTGGATTCCTTTCCAAAAAGATCATTTGCAATTGAAACAGGTAGTTTCACAGGCACTCCTGATGAAGTAGGTTGTGGGGCACTGAGGTGAGCTCCTGGGATCTCCCAAGTGTTTCCCCATGGCAGGGAAGCTTTCCATGGGAGGAACCAAGGATGTTTCCCTTCATGGAGAGTCTTATAGCAATAGAGACAAGTCATTGCAGTGGATTCAGGAATCTGATTCTCCTTGGAGCAAATTGCATAGGTACCTTTGAGAGAGGGAGAGAGGTGCATTAGAAAGATGTGATAACGGCCCTCTGTTTGGGAGGAAAGGATAAGAAACCAACAGAAAGGCCACTGAAGCCAGCAGGAGGACTTCATTGTTGACTTTAAGGAATGTAAATCTCAGATGAATAATGATGGGGGCAGATGTGAACAAGTATATTTAGAGGATAAATGACCCTTTAGAAACTATTTTGGGGGATGAAGGGCAAAACTAGGTGTGGTCCAACAAATTAAGCAGTGGAAGTGTCAGGTAAAGTACCAGGGAATGCTTCCAGTCTGTTAGACTGGAGCTTGTTTTCAAGAGAGAAATGGAACATCACACCACTTGGGTGAGTTAGGAGTGCATGTTCCTTTCCCGCCCTCTTCCCAAGGCAGTGGGGCTTGCCTAGTCAATCTAAAGAAGCCTTTCCATCTCTAATTTCCTCTTGCTTTGTTCGAATAGGTTATCTGATCTAATTATGTAACACTGAAGTGCACAAGTGCAGGAAGAAGTGATAAAATCAAGAACAGCTTTAATGAGGCCAGAAAAGGAAGAGAAACGGAGTCAGCACAGGGGACCTCCAAGGTCCTTTTGGTGCTATTCAAGCAAAGAAATGGAAACACTGCTAAGACAGAAGCAGCTGGAGGCTGCGTGGAGGGAGAGGAGGAGACTGGAGTCAGAAGGTTGCTTTTGAACTAGTAGAGCATGCAGTAGTTTCAGTGTCCAGAAAGAAGTAGGTAGTCTCTAGCTCAGATGGTGTCAGGAAGCACAAACAGGAATTAAGACTGCAGTTGTTCGGGGAAGCGGTCCCGTTGTGCA